>NW_016913654.1:5284-33106 GCF_001483705.2 Eufriesea mexicana | reverse complement strand
ATTTAAATAATTATATTCTATTTATAAAATAATATTTGTTTCTTTCTTTTTTCATAAAAAAATGTAAAATGCGATGTTTGCGATGTAACATTGCGTATCAATCGTTTTACACAGTACAGTTTTAATAAACTCCGCGAACAATTTAGATGTCGTTTACTGCACATAAGACCGACCACGCGCGGTGATACGAGCCAGTCGTCAGTTGAATGTCGCTGATGTTTCAGCGCGGCAACTTAAGTAGAGTCATGATGCAAATTAACTACGTGGGAAAAATTACCAAACTATTGATTACATTGTATCAAGAAGAAAAATCATTTGATCGGTGAATTCCAAGAGACAAGACTCACGCGAAAATGTATCACGGTTTTATCAAAGATAGAATAATCTCTCTGAAATATTAGGTTCGGTTAATACAAAACAGAATTCAAAAGCATTAGGACGGTTGCCAGTGTTCAACGATATTTCACACTGAACCGTTTCACCCATCATACTCATCCTACAATTTCTCAGATGATGAGATATAGAGTATAAAAGAATATCAACGATATTATAAATATTTACCGCTGCTATTGCCTAGAAAAAAACTTTACGCTTGACTTATAAAGGTAAATTGCTCAAGTGTAGACTTCGCGCTGATACAAACAACACCAACAAATAATTACGATAAATAATTATCGCAATAATTTCAAACCCGTTAACTTTAATAAAATTTCTGCTACATCATTAAATTCACAAATACGAGCACGACGAAATAAACAGTGTCGCTACTGTAAAAAGTTTAGTCACGACATGGAAGAATGTAGGAAACGCCAATGTAATAATGCTAATCGATTGACAATATACCAACGACCAAGTTTTATATTTTAAGCTTTCAAGCCTAATCAAAATACGCAATTCCAAAGCACGCAAAGGAACGCTAGTAATACTATAGCTGTAAATTTTCAACAGTAGGATTTTCAATTGGTTCCTCAATCTCCAGATCCCCGAATATCATAGAACAAGCAACGATAAAATTCAACAATTTCAGAATGTAACAATTACCGAAACCTTATTAGCCTCGAATGATGTAAACTACATACTCTTTGCATGAAAAAATTTTAATTCCAACCTCGGCGTGTCTGATCAAGACTAGTAGTACAAAATTTCCGAAAAGTAATAACAATACTTCGATAATACTGAAAGTAGAATTTACAAATGCACCGAAACACGCTATGAAACCGAAATGCAACTTCAAATTCATTAAAAACCGATTGGGGTTAAATTTGACTTTTAAACTCCTGCTAATATACCATCCGATGGACTTTTAGGATATATCAAGGAATCAAAATTGCCTACTCTATCTTAACTATTTCAAATTCGCAGCACATCGTAACGATCGATTTGTAAAATTAGAATTAACCCGCGAATGGAGACAAGTATTCCTATTAAATTATTAAATCCATACAATGTTAGAGGGGACATATTTTTGTCGGAACCAATGAATTTGACAACGTATTATTAATTACGAATACGATAGCAACAGTAAATAATCATAATGAAGCTGTGAGGAAACACGAATACTTATTCCACTGTAAGTCGGTAACGTCCTGTGTTTATTTATCGACTAAGGATATAGGCAAGTATGAGTGTGTGTATGTGTGAGGATGAGCGTAACGTGCGGTGCGAGCTGTTATGGTTTTAGTTCTCAATAACATTTAGTAGAACAAACATCGTGTGTACAGAATATCAAGTAAAACTGTTGTGGCAAATAAGTAAAACCTATCTAAAATCCTATCAGAAGCAATTCTTCGTTAACACTTCCGCTAGTGTTCAAAGTATTCTACTTCCAGAATTACATATTATCCTCTCCCAAGTAAACTACACGTGTACAGTTTAGCCCGAAATTGACTAAATTTTCGCGAAGACTACACGCGATATATCAAAATCTTAGACTAGGTCCTTTAAATGAAGAAGCACAGTACGCGATATCATAGATTTGTTCAGAATTCAATGATATATTTCATTTGCCTAATGATTTATTAACTCGAACAACAACCACTACTCGTGAAATTCCAATTAAAAACGAAATTCCAATTCACGCTTAAATCTGTAGATATTCACAAATACACAAAGCTACATAAAGAGGTTAATATGCAGATCGACAAGATGCTTAACCAAGGTATTACAAAGCCTTCGACAAAGCCGAACTCCTCTGTGTTGTTCTAGAGAAATCTCCATTTACAGAGAATGCAAATACCGTTATAGATCATGTGAATACTTATATCATATATCTAACAAAAGAGTAGAACCTAATCCAAAAAAACGTTTCAGATTCGGTTCGAATTTCGAACACGAAACATTTCCGTATTTTGAAATTATATACACATTTTAAAAACATAACCTTATCTTCTTCTGCACTTACCATAAACTACTCGAAATTCTTGTAATTCGATGTGCACTAATATTAATCGCATACTTGAACTGAATTAGAGCCTAATTCAAAAGAAATAGATTGTAGTTAATGCACTATGTAACCGAAGAGGCAACAAGAAATTAAAACGTTTTTAAGCTTAGGAGGTTATTATCGGAAATTTATCAGAAATTACTTTACTATCGCGAAACCTCGGTCGCCACTTTACCGACCGCTAGCGCTTCAACGGCATGCGTACTTCCGACCGGCCGCGCAGCCGCAGATTCTCTCTAGCGCCGGCTTTATTTCGGTTTAAACTGCCGCACAGGAGTATCTGTGCGTTTCGTATGCTCGGATATGTCTGTAAAAAAAAAACCGATGTAAGGACATAAAACAGTCCTCCACTTGACCTGGGACATTGCGGTCCTAGGACCGCAACAATGTAGGAGCTTACAAAGCAACGCAACTAACGCAACTGAGCAACATACCCTGAAGCCGATTAATACGTTATCGGTCAGTAAGCATCGGCGACAAAAAGCCAATAAATAGGCTCTCAGTCGGTAAGCATCGGCGACAAAAAGCCGATTAATAGGCTCTCGGTCGGTAAGCATCGGCGACGAAAAACCTATTAATAGGCTTCCGGTCGGTAAAGTGTTAAAGAAAGTCGTTACTTTCGTTTGGACGAATGAACAGGAACAGGCATTACTCGTCTTAAAGGATAAATTAACTAATTTATACTTCGTTTCCCACATTTTCCAAAGCAATTTATTTTAACTACCGACCTTTCTAACGTAAACTTAAGTGATGTACTATCAGAAATTAACAACAACGTAGACTCACCTATCGCTGCAATATTGTTCGCAATTAAAGTATGCGAATTCCATCTTTGTTGTGCTTCGAGACCTCCTGTACGACGGATGGGTCATACAGCGTCATAGCATCTCCCCACGATTAGTTCGTTACTAATTGTTCAAAGAAAAAGCACCGTATAAGCAGTCTCTCTGCAAAAATAAATTCCGCACAAGTTAGCGTGAAATTTCTTTCCCGGATCCTTTAATATTCCCGGATACCCAACGATTCACGAACACGAGGAATATTTTAGACACTATGTTTACGTTTGAAAATTTACTACTATATAAATCGATCATCGATAACTAGAATGATCATGGGATGCTCAAAATCTTTCTTCAATATTAATTTATATGCAGTACCGCCTACTTATCATTTAGCGAGAGTTAGAGGAAGACCGATTTGAATTTAATGACAGCAAAGAACAGAGGCACTTTTAAATCGCTTTGATTTTAGCTGACAATTACAATGGATTATATATAGACAAAAGACGAGAAAGAAATAGAAAAGATAGATACGAGATGGGATGATACCGAGACTGAGACCAAGACCGAAATCGAGAGCCGACCGTTAGCAACCGGCAACTAAACTGTAACTGAAAAACTGCCGGTTAGTACGCGCCACGAGGAAACAAAAAGCGGGAGAGAAGAATAAAGGGGCAGTGAGGTATAATCCTCTTCGAGGTCGATACATCGATATTTTGCGTCTTACACGTACCGATGATACATCACGCAAAGCCCAGCTCTTCGAGCATAGTCCCAAACACTGTTATCGAGACGAAGCGTGAGAAAGTGAAAAAAAAAAAAAACAAAACATAGCACAAGTCGCCGCACGTTGTCGTCGATTGAACGAGCTCCCCGTGTCTCGAGAAACTTCCAGCATTCTATAACCGCAAACTACGAACATAGATGATGCCTAAAATTCGAAGAATATCGATATCAAATTAAATACAAACCTGGTTAGGTCAATTCAAATGCAGATTGATTATCCAGTTTACCAGTAGAATCACAAGATCAAATTAATGTAACAATTAAAAAGGTTAGGTGTTGCGAAAGACTAAAAACGAAAGGGAAGCGCAGGCGTACACTGTTCACTCGAAGGATCAGCCAAGACTGATTTTCGACACAAAGGGCGGCCAGCATTGCAAGCCGGACACGTGACAGGCCACGTGACAGAACAAAGAGAAAAACGGTCACTCAACACTCGCAGCACGGTAGCTATTTTTAGAACGGCAGAACATTTGATCCTGCACTAAGATCTTCTAAACTTCTATAAAGGGAACCAAGAAACAATCATATTCAGGAAAATTAGTTCATTGTTAAAGAAATTAAACGATCCCTTATTATTATTTTTGTCTCAAGATTTAAATGAAAATAAATACTTTCCAAAATATATCTCGGACAAATTTAATCTTAATGAAATAAAAGCCGCAACAAATCAAGTAAAATAATCTGTGAATCAAGAATTTAAGATCAAACTACAGGGAATCACAGCCAAAATTGTACACCACAAATGAAAATATGTTTCATTCGAAAATAGAAGTTTGAGGATGATTTCGGAGAAAAGTAAGGCGGATATATATATTATGAGATTTTCATATCTACCCGGTATTCGGCCAAATAGAGCGAATTTAGGGTAGAACAATCCAGTACCTTCCAGAATGTTCGGATAAAATAACAATCGACTGTCGACTATGAAAATGGACGTCTTCCGCCAACGTACAGATAGAGCTGTCAATCTTTCAATAAGGGAAATCTATTCAGAGACGTTTTTTATTGGAAATCTTCGGCAATCCAACAATCGAACTTGTAGAACAAAAATTGTAAACGCGTTTTGTAACAATATTGTAAATATATTTATATTTATTGTATAGTAATGACGGAAAAAATGAACATTGGTTAATATAAAAAAAATAAAGTTATTGTAATAGAAATCAGAAAACATCTCACAGTTAAAATGATATGCTATTCCCCTATCTGGTATTATATATAGTTCCAAAATTCCTAGTTTTTTTTCCTAAAGTTTATAACGATAATCAGCCAAAACATACGTCCCATATGTTCATAATATAGCAATTAAATAACTGCCTGAAAATTATCAATACAGTTCTCCAATCACCTAACCTAAACGTAATTGAGAATATTTGGCACGAATTATAAATAAGGATAAAAAAACATACAATTGCTAACAAAAATGATTTTAAAAAAGCATTGCAAGAAGAATGGAGACAAATTGAACCCGATTTCACACAAAATCTAGTAACACCAATGCCAAAAAAGTTACATGCCAATGTAACCAAGGTTAGCCCACGAAGTACTAATTTTTCATGTAATAATTTTGAATTAAATTTCATTTAAATATTAACCCTTTGCACTCGACGATTTTTTGGTTAGAGAAGAGTAGAAATTCAAAGATTCTCTACTAAAAGACTGACGATGCTTTCTTGAGCAGTAAATAAAGAATTTTATAATAATAGAATTGTAGAATTATTTGATTTAGTTACCTCGCACACTGTTACATTACATTAAATTTGACATATTAATTAATATCGATCTTCCAAATTTTATGAAATGGTGACTGAAGTTCACCTCTCGAGTGCAAACGGTTAAACAATATTCTTAATGTGTACGATTTTAGCTTTGAGATGTTTTCTACACTGTATTATAGTAACTTTATTTCTTTTATATTAAACAATGCTCATTTCTTTCGTCATTGTTACACAATAAATATTGATGTATGTACAATATGTATTCGCCTTACCTGCCTTCGAAATCATCTACAAACTTCTTTTTTTGAATGAAATATATTTTCGTATATGGTGTATGATTTTTACTATAACTCACACTACTTACATACTATTCCCTACTGGCACTCATTTCCACAGAATAGAATTTAAAAACTTATTCGATTACTTGATAAGTGCAAGACATCACATTAAGGAAGAAAAGCTTACTTTTATTCTTTGTAATAAAAAGTATAATATAAACGTACCGCGTTTATCTAAATTGTTAAAATTTGTTTTCATGAAATATAAAATTAGAAAGTACAATGATACTAAAATTTTGATAAGACAAGGGAAATATTAAGAAACTAAATACTAAAATAAATGATTCAACGACAGAAGATATTAGAAAGTATGTTATAGCCTGCGCATCTTAAGCAATTTTAAATAAAATTTTAAATAAATAATAATAAAGCAAATTTTTAATTTTGATCATTACTACTAATTGAAAATGGCAATAAATTTATCTCAACAGTGCAGTGCGATTTAAGGAGATTCATTTTCGCAAAAGTCATACGAAAAAAATCACGAAGGTTCAGCGATCGCGGAAACTTCGACGAATACCATAACTTCTTTCACTATTTCTAGAACCATATTATCAGGCCAAGACGCTGAGTTCATATCCCAACTAAGAAAAAACCTTACTAAATTATTCAAAACGAAACACCTATTGACTACGACGATATTTTTAAAATTGTAAAAAAGAAATCGTATGCAAATTAAGACGTAGATTTATTTTACCTCGATATTCCAAACATCGTTGGGTAATTGTAAATTTCATACATTAATTAACATCCATCTATAGAATTTGATTAAATGGCGACTGAGGGGCGCCTCTCGAGTGCAAAGAGTTAATATTTGTGAACAAAACAATAGAAGTTCAAGTAGGCACACGGAGAAAACGTTACCAGCCTAACTTATTAAAAGGCTTTGTTTCAAATGGGACACATTAGCATATCATGATGCCTCCCTTCGCCTCTCTCTATCGCAAACTGTATCGCATTTTTGAAATAATATTCCTCACACAAGATCCACCGGTATATTCTATAACAGTTTGGGTGCAGAAAAAATTTCCGACTAACGCTACTCAGTTATGTCAATTTTACCCATTTGAATCAGGGATTCAAGGCGAATTAACATTTCCTAAAGTCACTAGATCTTTGTAACTCAGCATCGAAAAAAACGCTGTTACTAATAAGAAAACCAATTATCTGATATATCCCTAACCGACGAGAAGATATACCATATAGCAGGTAAATATTTAAAAATACGAAAACGACGAGTACTTATTAATGAAGTATCATACGCTCTTAATTGGTTACCTAGTACTCCCGTTGCCAATGATGCATGTGTAATTGGCTCCAAGGATCCTAACTTCAAGAAATAACTTCTCTTATTCAAAAATTATAAACTTCTATCCCGCTGTCTCATGCCACACTCAAAACCAGATGTACAATGAACGAACGAGCAACAGAATAAAGATGTATCGAGTTTTCCTTCAAACCATAAGAAACCTACAATTTTTCGATCTTTACTCGCCGTTATATATAGTTATATATTGCTAGGGTAAATTACAATCGCGTTACATGTTGTAAAGACCTATTGGCAGTACGGTTCAGTAGCTACGAACATGTCTCGAATCTTTGTATCATTGGAACGATTCGACTTACAATTAGCTGAGCGAACGTCAAACTACAGTGATTCACGAAAATATTCGGATACTAAGATATGCCTGAATTAATCACTTATTATCGCAGACACTTATAATGTTTAAAATGTTTATTTAAATTAACAAAACCATATGTTTATATGTTATATAAATTCATATGGATTTGCTATGACAAATTATAAATAAAATAATATCCTATTTTCACGTCACAAAAATATTCGGATACTTGACGTAAATAACATTATTGGAGGATAATTTTAAAAAATAGACATAGCACAGAAAGACCCGTTACAGTCTTTCAATAGTAAAATCCTAAATGTCGAACAATACATGCCTCGGGGTTTATTTGTTCATTTGTTGTAGTAAAATATCTATCTTGCCTAGGGTTGACGGACACGAGGCGTCAAGAAGCCTATTTAGGCTATTAGGCTTCGTGAGGTGGCCTCTCGTGAAGGCTAACTCGGAGGGAGGAATCTCCTCCACCCTTGACCTTTGCGGAGAGAGTTTCTCATCCTTCGGGGAGGCGTTTGTCTTCTGAACGAGCTTTAAAAAGGCCGGTCCTGGAAGACAGAGTTAGTTGATCAATGGTCAGTTGATTATCAGTCAATTGTCAAGTTAGTTGATATTCAGTCGTTAGTTATTAATCAAGAATTGGTTGTGTTGAGCATCAGTGAGTTGATCGTCGGCATTTGATTATCAGTCAGTTGTCAAGTTAGTTGATTTCTACATATTTTGGGGGCTCATCCGCGTTTTCTATATATTTTGGGGACCCCTCCGGGATCAAGCGAGCCATTAAGATCTAAAGATGGAAGCGAGGCGCAAATGAAGAAATCTAGTGAGGGGATAAGTCTGTGCGAAGAATTCTTGGGGATGGAAGACGTTTTGGTAAGAGTAGATTAAAACAGTGATTATGTCGTCCAAGAGCATGAAGGAGCTCACTGTAGTGAAATTGAAGGAGCGTGATAAGCCGAAGGAAGATGCGTTTTGTACGCAACGAGAAATGGAATTTCTGCGGAGGAAGAGCGAGCTGATGCAGAAAGAGATAGAACTCTTAAAGCGTGAGGTGGTGCTAAGTCGGAAGGGCTCATCTAATGAGGATCGTGAGTAAGCGTAAATTCAGTCGCCGACTTACTCGGCTACTTTGATGGGACATCCGAGGACTTTTTCGGTTGGTTCCAAAAAGCACGGTCGCTACGAATGTGCGAGGATGAAGCTAAGGTTTTAATAGGGATGCAACTTCGGGGGAAGGCACAGGAGTGGATCAAAAGGGCTCATCTAACAAGGATCGTGAGTAAGCGTAAATTCAGTCGCCGACTTACTCGGCTACTTTGATGGGACATTCGAGGACTTTTTCGGTTGGTCCCAAAGAGTACGCTCGCTACGAACGACGTACCGGTTGTGCGATGATGAAGCTAAGCTTTTAATAGGGATGAGACTTCGGGGAAGGCACAGGAGTGGATCCAAGCTCGCTCCAAAGTCACAGAGATGAGCACCGAGGAGGAACTGGAATAACTTAAAAAAATGTTCCACCATCGCTCCTGTAAGATAATCGTGCTCAAACAATTTCAAGGCGCGTGTGACAAAAAAACAAAGAGTCTATGTGACAAAATATTAAAAAATGTGTTTGTATAAATAAATTAGAGTTATATAATGTTATTTATGCCAAGTGTCCGAATACTTTTGTGACGTGAAAATAGGGTATTATTTTATTTATAATTTGTTATAGTAAATCCATATAAATCTGTTAACCAAACACATGGTTTGTTAACTTAACAACTTGCGCTATAATGACGTGCCACGCACGTCGAAATGCTTTTGTTCCAAAGCCGCCAGCGACGTGTATACCACGTCAATGTAACGCCTTACCGCATGTTACCCCTTTCGCTCCAACGAGCATATATATACGCCCTCGAAGAATGACCATTCATATACGTTCATACCATATATACTTTTATTTCATACTTTGCATGAGTAACAATCCTGAAAGAGTTACTGAAAGACATTTTCCGTCTATATATTCGAATGAGGCATCAAAAAAAAGAAAAAATCAAGTTCGAAAATGTGTCGTCTGCAGTAAACACGGAAAAAGACGTGAGTCGAGGTACTATTGTTCACAATGTGATGTTGGCTTATGTGTGGTTCCATGCTTTGAACTTTATCATACCAAAGTTGATTATTAATATTGTGTTCGGCTTTAAATACTTTAGTAATTTCGTTATATTATGTTAAAAAATATTATATGAACATTATAATATAATATTTAAAAAAATAAATTATGATTATAAATTTTTATATTTTAGAAAGTAAAATGATATTACTAAATATAATAAATATCATTGTAAAATTTAGAGAACAAGAAACAACTTCTAATTACTTCGTAGCATTCCGTACCTCAGTGTCAACTACTCAGTAATGCTATCACAGCTATCACAGCTATCACATTTTGTCACAAGCACTCCGTAGCGAAAGGGTTAAATTGTAGAGCGCGGCACGGCAACCGAAAGTTAAATCGTAGCGCAAGTGGTTAAATAAACAACTTATCTCCAGAATAAATAACGAACACGATCCGTGTATAAGTATCTGCGATACTAAGTGATTAATTCGGACATACCTTAGTGACCGAATATTTTCGTGAGACATTATAGACATCTCATTGTTACCGAAAATGTTTTGACTTTAACCATCTTATCCGTGATGCACGATACACAGACAGTATTAAGAACTTATTAAACGATGACAAATAGACTCAGTTTCTCCTAACATCTCAGATACAGTCAAGTCTTTTATAACACGCTGTTTTTATAACGCGATTTTCATATAACGTAGTGCGAAAATTGCAATAGCTTTCCTATAATACGGTGTCCTTATAACGCGTTCTTCGTACAAGAAGATTCCAACAACTCAACTGGCTGGATTTGGCTAAAGAATTAGAACGTCACTTAACTCAAAACGATCCTTCAACGATGCGATGAAAAATTTAAAAGAGAATTTCAAAATTGCTTGCTTCCATATAAAGAGGTTTTGGAAGAACTACAAAATAAAACTACATTTAAAAACCAACAAGATATATGCCAAGTGAAGAGGATTTTCGCCCAATTAGAAAAAAGGGGTTAGATTGAAAATATTTGACAATGATGATGAATAATAAATTAATCTAATTGAGGTATCCTCGATGTATGAACCACATGATAAGAATGTCTGAATTTTGATCAGATTGAAACGGTGTTATAAACGTGTTTGAGAATAAAATATTTGCTTCAGAAATAAATATAAATAAGAAGAAATATGGAATAATATTGGTAAATAATAGAACTTACGATGGAAAAGATTTTAATAAGGATTTTGATATTATATAAATATGAAGATAATTATATAAAACCAAATAATAAACCGTTTAATTTTAACACGTTAGAATCATATCTTAAACTAGAATGCATCGCTAATATGTAAAAAATTATATTTTATTATACCAATTATCTACTATATTCGATAAACCTAAATTCAAATCTGTAAAAGTCTACACATTCATTGCTATTTATATTATAGAATTTTATTTACTAACTGTACCAATCGTAACCTGATACTTTGAGAATGCAGTTTTTGTATAGGTCTGATTTATGTACAATTTATTTATTTCCGAGATTCCATATAACGCGGTGCGAATTCATTCAATTTATATTATTTCTTTGTTTCTTATAGCGCGATTTGTATATAACGCGGCGGTGGTTTCCATATAATGTGGTATAAACTAATTTGATTTTTTTCAACGTTGTTTCCATAGAACGCAGTTTCTGATTCCAATGAATTCTGATATTCTTATAACACGGTTTCCGTATAACCCTGTACGAATTAATCGCGTTATAGGTGACTTGACGGTACAAGTGATTTCTAGCAAGGTACAAGATATCAATAATTTGGCAGTTTTACTGGAACCTAATGTATTCAAATTATAAGCTGCCAGTATACAACACGTAATGACTCCATCCTTGTTTACCACGAGGTTATCAAACGTGTATGAGAAATATATTGATTCGTTAAATCTACGTAAGCAGTGTAGATTGTTATCTAAAATTATATTTGATGAATTATCAAAATATGAAGGACCTCACGAATTACCTATTCCATTAAATTATTCATCTATCGATCATAGTATATCATAATATATCATAGTTCATAGCATAATAATTTTTGCCATTCCGCTAGTCAATAAGAATATATTGAGTAAATATGAATTGATACTTTTTCCCATGCAGCGCAATACCAATAGTATATTCTGCTATGTTGATACGTCATGCGTATATATGTGGCGATTTTTGCAAAGCCATATGCAGATTCTTGTACGAGCTCAAAACGTAAACTTCAAAGAAAAAACCTCTTAAGCAGATTTCCATAACATTCTGTAGATTTCCGCTACCGGGAAGCCTGCAGGTGTACGATCGACAGTATCGGCAGATTATCAATTGCTTTCCTCGTTGTTTCGTATCCTGAAAGAAGAGAATGAACAATTAAAAGCTTGAATTAAGCAAAGTATATTTACGGCTCTTCCGTATCAAAATAAGAAAAATTAAATAAATATTTATTGAAAACATGGTATGAAAAAGCATTTCTTGTATACATACCTGAAAATGCAGTATTGCTGTTTGACTCGTGGAGAAGAATACGATCAAGACACGACGAAGAGTGTAACTGCAGAAAATAAAGTAACAGATTTGTTAAAAGTAACAAAGAGTACAACAGGTCTTTTACAACCTCTGGATGTATACGGATTTGAAATGTGAAAAAGTTGCGCAGAAAATTTTCGATTTAACTGTAAATTTAAATATCACTATTAATTCATATGCATAAAATAATATCGTTAAACTGCCAGTCACTAATTCACGATTGTTAGACTAACTTCGATTAATCTCGAGTAACATTACTTAATTTTAACCAATACGTCTTTGAATTCTATACAATTGTTATATACATTATTATTATTATTAATAATTAATGTTCATAATTATTAACAGTTATTATTAATAATTATTATATAATAATAATTATACTATATTATATTATGAAGAATAATATAAACAATATAAAAATCTACGTTCCTAAAGTTACAAATAACAGACCTCTACAATAATTTTATTTCATCGAAGGAAATGAAAATAATTTTTCATTATACAATATATATGTATGTACATCGTTGTCGCATTAATTTCTTGACGAAAGTGTACTTACATTTTCGTTCGTAATAAGACAAATAAGATCCTTGATTCAAAGTTAACTGACGAAGAAAATAAGCCAAACGGTAAGAAACGCCTGTAAATATATATAAGAAAGGAGAGGTTAGAAGTATTTACATTCGAAAGACATTCGAAAGACATTCAAAAAACAACGTTAATAACACTGAGCAGGTAATGTATCTGTAGTAGGATAAAGAGAGAGAAGGAACAAGAAGAAAAATGTAGACAAGGAAAGGTGCAAAACATAAACATACATGTTCTGGATTTTGTTCCAGCAAATACGATTAAAATTTGATTTACTTTTCTATTAATATAAATTGTAATATCACATTTTAACACTAAACGTACCGGTATTTTACACATGCCTATTCTTACCATAAGGGGTGAAATGACCTCTCATGGTACATAAGGTATGCAAAGAATTTTTCTCGGTAAAAAATAAGTTAAAAGAAAAACGGAAAGTGGGAAATTAAACAATCAGATAATATAAGAATTTACAGAAAATCAGATGAGCGAAAGAAATAACAATAAATTTTGAAAAGGGTCATTTGACCCCGCTTGGTACGTTTAGTGTTAAGGAAAAATTTTTAGTAACGCACGCAAACGCGCGTGCCGGCATTTTTATTTCAACGAATTTCATTAAAATTATAGTGGACATTATAGTTCTGGTATTCCCACCTTTCTAAAGAGAAAACGTTGATATGTTTCAAAATATAAACGTAATTTATCATGTACATTTCTTATAATGTATTAATTATAATAGATAAATAAATATATTAAATGAATAAACTATTATCTGCAATACGTTATGAATCGTTCCTAGTTTGTTAATAATAACTAAATATTCTATAGATGTATAATATGTATATAATATGTATATAGTGTCGATAAGATACATATGTAAATGAACGCATACATCCATATATGTACTTACTTCGTTTGTGCATGTACGTGTATATGTAAGTAGCTTCACGAGAAGGGCGTTTAGAGCAACACAGACCCAGTAACGTATAGATTTCAAAAGAATAACATAAATAATTCCTGAAAATAAAACCAATTATTTTGTCTCTTAAAATTAAAACCCCAATACCAAATTACAACATAGTTAATAAATCTTTATTATATTCCAATGTTCTATTTGCAATGAATTGTAAATTTTAAGCTTACTCGGTACATCTAATAAATTCTTTGTTGATGATGTGATATACGTTGAAAAAAGCGACGGAAAATTAGTATCTTGCCTCACAAATATATTTTAAACATAAACTAAACATACTAAATAACGGAAACAAACTGTATATATTACCTGCAAATGATCTGCCTAACCTCACACACTCGGCACAGTACACTAACGGCTATTCTATATACTCTGATCTTTAACACATCTACTCTCCACGATGTCTCGAAGGGAACTGAAACGTGACCAGTTCACGAGTCGTATCAAATCCTCACACGCGCATGCGTACATCAAACCACGGCCGTGATGACCGTTACATTCTCCATAATAATATATTTTAAAGAGGTTAATAATAACGTTAAAATTATGTACTGATGTATTATTAATCTTATACTTACCGATCTATTTATTTTTGATTATTTTTTTATAATAGAACCAGATTTAGTTCCGTTGAGAATAAAACTAATTTTCAATTAAGTATGGTATTATTATACTCAATAAAAAAACTTTACCAAAGTTGTCGAAGTTAGTGATTTTTGTTCATTTTCAAATATCATTCACAAATCAACATTTCATCGCTCGTAATTCCTTCGGTAATTGACTAAAGAATGTACAATTAATGTTTTATGTCACGACGAAAACATATCACACGTACGCGCGTTAAATATATATATATTTTTTAACTGTTTCCCAAAGTTTTCCTGTATAAATTATTTATTTAATAATTTCTTATCATCGTACGTTAATTTTTATAACTTTTGATATATATGACTCCAAGTACTCGTGGAAACGCACTATGCAGAAATTTTCTTTCCAAGAATGTCGTTTCGCGAGTGAATTCTTCGGTGAAATCTGGCGGGTCGTAAATTCGCCACGCGTCTAACTTTGTCAATGTTAGGTTAAATTGAACTTGAGCAACCAGTTTTATAATCGTGAGTAAGAAGGGCTAAGATGTTGAATATTAGACTACAACCAAGTCGAACAGAGACGGTAGCAAAGTTTCACGAGAAATTTTAAATAATCGAATCCAAGACAGTCAGACAAAGTTAAAACTGAAAGACGAGAAAACAACTTTTCGAGTGATCGAACTGAGGAAAATCGGAAGTTCGCTAAAGGGCTAACGGTGCCCCGATTGATTAAATGGGACCAAGGATGATTCCTTTGTCCGCAAATCGATTACCTTAAAAACAGGAAACGTCCCTTAATAGAAGACAATGGTGGAGAAACTCCGTCCCGCTGTGTGACGTACATGAAGATGACCCCCGCGTTGGTGACCCTATCGAAAACGACCGTGTCTAGAAAATATCCATTTATGACTCCTTAGCTTGCCGAGATTTAAGAGTACCACGCATACGAACTCGTGCTGACTCCTTGCAGGCCCTTTGTTAGCCGAGTCCCAAGTGCCGTCACCTAACCTCGCTAAATTATCGTCGCATTGCTTCGCGTGTCTGGGATCAGTCGAAATAATAAACAGGAAATTTTCTAACGATACTCAATAACGATATGACACGTCAGAAAATTCTAATACTCGTGTTGTTCCGGCATTTGAGGTTTCACTGTTGCGAGACCGTAATGGAATGTTCCAAGTCTGCCTTTGTTCCAGGTCGGAAGCTATGAAACCATCAAGCTACCACAGCTTATGAGAAGAAAATACCTGAACCACATGATCAAACCCATTGACAATTTTGAGAATTTCAAATTGATTCTTTAACAAAGGAACATTGTGATATCTTTATTTAAGTGCCATACAGTGAAAATGGAGATAGAATGATCGCTTCCTTACGAAATTGCATTAATAATTGCAAAAACTGGAAGTTCGCCTACAATTGTTGAAAATATCATACGACCTGCTTCTGAAAATTTTTAGAAAAGTGTATATCATCAAGAATCGGCTAATATGCTAAAAATATAAGTATTAAGTAGTGACACAATTCACAGAAGAAGCAATGAAATGTCATTTGATGTTGAAACTATTAGTGACTACAGATACTCACACTATTGGATTAAACTTTGTTAACGTTGCACGACTTTGGTTTATCGGAAAACAAGCACATTTTGGAAGTTTAATATCCAATGTAGCTAATAGTGCTCGAGGCATGATTGTAAATATAATGCAAATATAACTGCCTCTCTGTCTTCGCCGTTACATCGCGACGAGGGTTTCGAGAGACATCTTACTCGAGATACCTGTATGGTGTCAGGAGATTTGTCTCTGGAATCTTGACTCATCCGGTTCTCGTCTTGGGGGACTTTAATGCACATGCCACAACATGGGGCTTCCTCAGGACAGTCTATAGGGGAGTGACGATGTTCCCGTGACGGGGCAGTTACCTCAGTGATTCTAAGAGAACGGCCTTTGGCTAACTCTGAAGTAGAAGTGTGGTAATTGACACTAACGAAAGGTTTCACGGCAATATAACGCAGTAGTGTGCGAAAATGCGTTTTATTCGTGTTTAGTTTGAGTATATATACAGCTTTGTATAATACGGAAGGAGTTTTGGAGAAAATCAATTGATTTAGGGTTGACCCCTGAGTCATTGGTAAACTTCGGGTGGAATTTTGGGCAATAAGGTTGTCTTTAGACTCAACTGTGAGTTCACGAGGACGTGGATACAGAGGACCACGTGGAGAGGAGATATCTCGTTGGCTACACCGGCCGCGGCTCATCGCGTGACGGGCTGGAGGATAGTGGCGAAGGTGGAGTCTTAAAGCGACCACCTCCACATCATAGCGAATGTATCAACTACCCTTTAGCTCAACTACGAACCCTGTCGTAGGAACGGTCCACTACTACCAAGACGAGTCCACCGTCGTTTAGACCAGGATGCTCTCATGGATGCCGTTCATATCGTCGCCTAGTCGGAATGGCAGAGAGTCGACACCGGCATACTAGCGAACGTCGGTCTGCGACGTCGCCATACCATATCAAAAGGGCCAAGTCCCAGCAGTGGGCTGAGCTTCTGAACTACGCTGAATGGCGATCCGGATATTTACTAGGGAAGCTGAAGGCAGGGGCTCCTCCCTCACGGAGAGTCTGGTGATTACTTGCAGTATGTGTAGTACAATGATGGAGTTAGAGTTATTAGGAGAATCGACGTACCAGGTTCAGGGGAGCGAATCTTTTTAGTCTAAATGGAGATTTATTTGGATTTGACAACTTTCTAGCTAATTGATTTTTGTGACACGTTAACTGACTTATGTGGCGTTTGCTAAATTGGGTGATTTCGCATTTTACTAAAGGTATAGCCAAGTCACGATGTATTACGTCGTTTGTAACGTACCATGGGGCGTTACATATGTTACGTAGCGTTTTAGATTGGAATCTCTGTATGATCTTGATATTGGAGTTGCTGGCCGTGCCCCATAGCTGTATACCATAAGTCCAGACAGGCTTGAGGATGATCTTGTATAATAGTAGCTTGTTTTCCATCTTTAGTTTAGAGCGATTACCGATCAGCCAATACAGTTTTTTCATTTTAAGCCTCAGCTGCTTACATTTGGTTTGGATGTATCTTTTCCATGTCATTCTTCTGTCCAGGATCATTCCAAGATATTTAGCCAAGTCGCTTTGGGGTATTACAATGTTGTTCATCTTAACTGGAGGACATGTTTGCTTGCGTAGGGCGAAGGTCACATGTTTAGATTTCTTTTCGTTTACTTGCATTTTCCAATTTTTAAACCAGTATGATAAATTGTCCAGATGCTCTTGAAGAACTTTGGTTGCTTCCAGGGGATCATTGTGTGAGGCCATGACTGACGTGTCACCTGTAAACGTGGTTGTTGTGACATTTGGAGTGGTTGGTATATCTGAAGTGTAGATGAGATATAGTATTGGGCCTAGAACGCTTCCCTGGGGCACACCTGAGTGGATTTTATAGGCTGGAGTGATTACATCCTGGAATTTAATTTTATATTTCCTATCGGCTAGGGACGATTGTAGAACCGTAAAGTATGAATGTGGGAGTAGTTTTTTTAATTTATAGCGGAGACCAACGTGCCAAACTTTGTCAAAGGCTTGAGGAGTAACTTAGAAGGGAAATGAACCCAAATAAGATATTGACCTCTTCTTGGCATGTGCATTCGAGGAATAATTTTCAATGAGCAATTTTAATACTGTATTTATGTTCTCCTTTGGCTAATTCTTTTCCTTTTGTTTCGAAATTTGAAACATTGGAAATTTGGAAATTTTTATGAGGGAAGCCAATGCACGAACGAAGGAATCATTCTTTAATTGATTTTGAACTATCGTTTGATCGTATTTACACAGGAATAAAAAATGCATGAAAATATTGCAGATCATGATGGACATAACGTACGCAAACAATTACAAAGTCAGGACTATTTATTACTCTTAACCCTTTGCACTCGAGGGGTGAGCTTCAGTCACCGTTTTATCAAATTTGGAAGATCGGTATTGATGAATATGTGATCATGATGGACATAACGTACGCAAACAATTACAAAGTCAGGACTATTTATTACTCTTAACCCTTTGCACTCGAGGGGTGAGCTTCAGTCACCGTTTTATCAAATTTGGAAGATCGGTATTGATACTTTTATGACGCTTCATAAAATCGAGGAACAATTTATGCGAGGTATCGAAATCAAATAATTCTACAATTCTATTATTATACAATTCTTTATTTACTGCTCGAAAAAGTATCGTCAGCTTTTTAGTAGAGAAACTTTGAATTTCTACTCTTCTCTAGCCAAAAAATCGTCGAGTGCAAAGGGTTAATAGAACGGAGATACCTATAAGAAAGGGATATAATCATGAATTCATTTCAAATGTAAAATAGAAACTGTAAAATATACGAATGTACATACTTGTATGACGCTTCATAAAATCGAGGAACAACGAACAAATGTCGCTGTTTCTAAGTGCGACACATCTCTATTCCTAGTAAATAATTTTTAGCCGAACAGAATAATACGAAATTCTCCAAATGTATCGTAACTGTTTAGATGTAAAATGATGCAGTGTAATCATAAAACGGAGTGTTAAATCTATTTGGTATGCAGTCAAAACGAAAGAAAAATAGATAATTTAAACTTCTGTTGATTACCGAGAATAAAATAATTGAAAGATAAGTATTATTACGTTTGACCGGAAACTTTGTGCCAGCGGTAGTATATTAATTTATTTTTCCAATAAAGGTGTTAATATATAGCGAGAGTATCCTCGAGAATGACCTCATATACTATGATTTAGTTGCGTACGAATCAAATACAATCTAAAGACGACTTATCGCTCAAAAGGGGTTCAAAATGTACCTCTTCTCTACCATACGAAACTGCATATATACCCGAACCAAACACGCATTTGGCACAGTTAGACTCTACAGTGTTATACTTCAGTGACACCTTTTGTTATTGTACTATCCGTAACCATATGTAGTTATCCACGTTAGTGTCAATCACCACACTTCTACTCGAGAGTTAAGCAAAGGCCGTTTTTTTAGAGTCACCGTGGTAATTATCCCGTGATAACAGCGTGTCCCAAGCTAAGCGTCGTTTCATTTAATACAAGATTCTAGCAAATAGAAGACGATAGGATAAAAATGTAAATATATGTAAATATAAACAATTGGAAATAGTATGGTGACACCTTGGGAAAGAACGGAAAAGAAATTCCTTATATCAACTTCGCGATCAATGCCGTAGTTGTAAGGAAAACCGCCACGTGTCACAATTTCAGCAAATTTTTCTATCTTTTATTAATTAAATTGCCAAATGTACGATTTACATATTTACTAGAACAAAATTCATCAAAATAAATTTTATATCTCCAAAAATGTCACGCAGTTTAACCGGATATTAATAAAAATTGATGTTCAGAAATTAAAACAACGATATCTCGAAATTGAGAATATATGATATGAATCGCTTTTCTCTAATACCATAGAATATATGCATCTGTAAAATAAATGTTTCATTGTTCCTTTAAATCATGCCTCGAACGTCGCAATTTTTAAAATTCACAGGAGTGTTATTTCCATCCGGCTCTTAAGCCAATATTTATTTCAACGAACATATCTTTTTAACCAGTCAGTTGTCGTGTACCGACCTTATGAAGGTTGCTGACAGCCACGCAGTGTTTACGAAAAGAGCAACTACGAAACGTCAGAGACTAACGCATACATTGCCACGATCATGCATGTATAAGTAAAATTCGATGCTTTGTATCAAAGCTTTTTTTTAGTAGTATCTCGTAAACTATTAAATTCCTGGAGCAGAAATTTTTAATTTAAGGTTCGTTTCTCTATTCCTTTCTCCCCCACAAATTTCTTCTTGATCCGCCACTGTGGCCATTTGAAACTTTATTCTAGTATTTTAACACGTTTCACTCATTTGTACTCGATTTCTTATCACGTTTTATTCATATTTGTACAGTTTTCTTAATATCTTTTACTTATTTATATCTTTAAACTCAGAAAACTATATTAAATTGCTTTTTTATTTAGCTCGACAAGTTTTATATTTTGTTGCAAATCAATTATTTTATGACGTTTTATATGGTTTTGTTATACCTTTTTTACATGATTCACGTCTATCGTGCAAAAAAAGTCCTAAGTCTACTGATAAGATAAGACAAGATTTAAATCTTTTTGTTTTATGTTAATGACTAACACCGATGATAACGACTAATCTATGTTTACACTAACGATTTTTATCGTTTTATTATTGTAGGAATTTCGTTCAGTCTTGATATATTCTATTTCTTATCTTCGTAACACCATCTTACACGATTCGCTTTGCTAATGTGACAATCTCTATCGATAACAAAATTTCGCACGCCCGATATCTATAATTGTTTGAGAAATGCTAACTCTATTACACCACGACAAATCGCGATACTTATTATTAGTTTAAATTATTACTTTCAAAGTTATAGTTTAACGCTTTGTTATAGTTCATTATTGATGGTCTATTCCACGGTGGCTTCAATTTTCTAAGATACTACGAACAAGTAAATACTAGAACAGTACGTCTAAATTTGAATTTATTGTGGGACAGAACGTGACATTAACATATAATATATACTTTCATAAATTGAAAGTCGATTAATTCGATGAATCAATTTCAGGTCTAATACAGTAGACAAATCAAGATATACGGCAAAAATATTTAGATATCTAAGAAATTTGATAATTCGTACATACGTATACGTCATATCCACTATGAATTAATTTTGGTTATGATGTGCATACTACATATATGACATAACAAGGTTCAAGAGGTTCAAATTGACTAACCGTAAGTAAAGTAAATTATTTCGATGTACCCACTGATGTCATAGGATAAATTTCGCTATAATAAATACCTACTTGAATGATCATCTCTTGCACTTTAAACACTTACAGTTCTGTTTTATATTTTTTGAACGTTAATAACAGGTTGGTAACGAATTATCTTTTAAATATCAAATTTCAAGCGAAAAGTGTTATCGATTAGTGCAAGCAAAAGGACAACTTCTCATGGTAAATTGCACTTTTTGAATATACCGATATATTAAAGTGTAAGAAATTAATTCTAGAATAAATTTCATCCTATATTTTTTCATACGTATTATAACATTTTTCTCATTCTAATCATTTTAAGATTATAATTCATCCCAATTGCACGAGTCATTTTGCATTTCTATCGATAGCAGTGTGTAACACGATTCTTAACTTGTAACATCCATTCGGTAACTTTTATAGTGCTCACCTTCCTGAATACGAATCCGTAAACGAAATTGCTTCGTAACGTTCAATTTTCGAAAAATATGAACTTTTTAAAAATCGGACAAATTTTATTAACTGAAGGATTAGGCAAAAACTAAAAATGTTAGGATGTTAAGAAAAAATTAAAATTTGTTGCACAGTGCAATCAATAGAAACCAAAATATTTATTTAAAATCCTATATCCTTATTTTTAATTGTTTTCTTCTCTATTCTTCATCCCTATCCATCATCGTTGATACGCAATTTTATTTGTATCGACTCAGTATTTTCGATCGTTATAGTATCCACGATGTTCTTTTAATCACTATTACAGATGCAGTATTCTAGATAATCGAAATATCTCTTTTCCAATTGTACTGGAAGTCATGAATATTGGTCGTTCAACACCATTAACCCCTTAACATACAAGTAAATCGGAATTTGATGGGTCCGAAAAATACTATTTATTTTGGCTCAGTTACATGCAAGTTTAGAAACGAAACATTTTATTTTAAAATTTGCATTGTTATATAATTAAGTAACATTTATTTTATTGCTCCAATATTTATTCATGGGGTAAGTACATTCTTGTTTTAACTGTATTTCATATGTCATCAGCGAACTGAATATGAAAAATTGGGGAAGAAAAAAAAGAAAGGAAAAAAAAATGATGCCAACAACACGCGGAGTTCCCAAGCGTCACCCATCTAAGTACTAGCTGCGTCCAGCGAAGCTTAACTTTGGTGATCGCGCATACCAGTTTTCTTCGTTTCTTTTTTTTTCTTAAGCGAATGTTTATTGTGTCAATAATAAAGAGCAAGTATATACAGGGTACAAAGAAGCTATAAAACGCACAAACAGTTTACGGTAAGTTACACAAAATGTGGTAGTGACCCAGATTAATGGCTCTAGTATTCGAGCGCTCGCAATCTGATATTTTGGTATTACGCTTTTATGAACTGTACTTAATGCTACTTTCTTACAGTAAAATATTTGGAGACTTGTGTCCGGACTATAACAAGGATGGAAAAATATTATTTATACCAGATTGGCACTGGCGGACAACTAAGTAATTAGTCGGTAGGATGATTGGACATGAGCGATTAAGATTTATCACGTATATACAGTAAATGGTACGTAGATGCGCGTGAAATACATATGCACATACATGTATGGTTTGCCTAAGATATATAGTTATATACACGATATAATTTTTTTTTTTTATGTATATATAAATTACAATTTTATAAATTCGTACTTCAATATATAAGAGATTAATGTATGTATAAAGCATTCGTATCAGGTGCGCCAAGGAATATGTCAGGTATATATACATTTCATGCGCACAATTGTCCACAATATACATATTAGTAGAGGGTCTTCAACTCATTCGCACACCATTGTCAACAGTGGTGGATCTAGACCAAATGAAATTCAGAATTCGGACATGCGAACATGACGAACAGATCATAATGATTACTTATCCTCTTCCCTTTACTTCTATTCTTTACACTTCCCGATGTATACTTTGTTCGTTAAACCGTTAAGTACGTCCCACTCATCTTTAGTTTAATTAGCATAAGACCTTGCATGTTTATTTCAGCATGTTGTTCGAATACTGTTTCGAGTCATAGTATATATACGTGTACGTAAGTGTTCATATTGTCAGGAAGACCGAGTCGTAAGCGAAATAACTGGAACTACCTGAGAGGACAATGACCGACCGTAAGCAAAATAAATCAAACATCAGCGACGGCAATCATCTGGCCCACCAGCGACTAGGAAAAGACCAATCTAGAAGAATGGGTACCCTTCTGACACCCTCGCGGAAATAGAAATGGCCGCATGTGTAATGAGTAGATAAGGTCAGGTGACCTTAACGTCAGGCGATGACAACGGTGTATATAAGATAGGGGTTCGACTCGAGTGTTTGGCGCGGAAAAAACAAATGATAGCGGCAAATCCTTTTGTAGGAATGTATGTAGAATGATTGAGAGAGAAAGCGTGTGTACAGAATGAGATAGATCTGGCTTTCAATAGGGATGCAAGGGCGCGAGGCATATAGATGGTGTGTAGTCGGGAATAATGGATTGCGTGTAGAGTTGAGAAGAATCTAGTGTGATAAGTTAATTAAATAAACCTGTTTTATTATTAAAAAAAGAAATTCTTCTATCAATTTTCCGCGTAACAGCATGTACCAGTACCAGTTAATAAAGCATCGTTGAAAAGTAACCTAGAGATCCACATTGTTCTAACAGCTTCATCCATCCTCTTATGATCGATCTCGTTTATTATTGTGATCTAGTTGAGTGATCTAGTGTGTTGGAATAAATCATAGCCGCACAACGATGACGTCTGGCGTGCTAGACGATACAGGCCAGTAGCGATTTTTGGGTGTCAAGGACCTTCGCTGATGCAACAGCACAGCCAAATTCCTGATGTACCATTACGCTCGGTTCCCTGCATTAAGGCATCTATATACCAGGAACCCGTCACCAAAAGTTAACTCGGCATTATTGTAACATTCCTTCCCACTTTATAACCTCACCTAGAACTTCTAAATAAGAGTACACCTGAAATAAAGAGAGCTCTTGAAGCTCGAATCTGAGAGTATTCTTTTCGCATGTTAACCTGTGCTCCTTACTGCAGTATCGGATAAATCATCACGCTAAATATCTCTCACCTATAATAAAATAGTTCTATTGCGCGATAACCTCTGGTCGTGCTACGGTACTAGTCGAATCCACCTTACCAATTGTGTTCGCGTTTCATTGACTCAAATAGCAGTCAGTGTGCAAGTGCACTTTCATTCATCACATAATCGCTAGTGAGCGAGTGTTCGGCATCGTTAGCTGTTCGAATAAACGTGAAATTCATATACTAACTCGCTACTGCCTATCGGGTACTTTTTACTCTACGTCACTTTATCCTGTGACACTGGTGTCAAGAGGTCATCTGCCGGATTTGGGTTTAGAAGGTACATTCTGTTTTCTGGAATCGTACAGTTTAGTTTCAAACTCGAAGCGGTATAGAACAGATAAGTCGTTAGAACCCGTACGGTCACCTACATTCTTTGTTTGTATTTCCATAAGCATGCATTTCACGAACAACAAACTTCATATATTCTTCACTATATAACTGTATACGGTAGTTCCCTGCGAATTATATTAAACTTTGAATTTCAATCCAAGAAATTACAACATGATGCTGTTAATCCTTGAAATACCATGTCGGCGGTATTATTATTCGCATTAAGAAATATTGTCGATCCCGTACTCCAGGTAAAACACGATGGCACATCGACTCTTATCCGCCATATACGCCAAGTACTTGGTGTATGGGGCAATAATTCAGCTTGTTTTCTCGAAAACTGTTTGTAACTCCTACCCTTGCACCTGAAATTTGTAAACTCCGTTATTCGTATCCAACAATAACAAAATACATAGCCCTACCAAGGGTTCTTATAAATGTTAGACTTTGTAGCACGCGGAATAGAAACATATAGTATCAAAATAACTCTTGCAAAACATACTTAGAATTAAATCCACCGTCGAACAATATTCACGCTTCCTCAACAAAAATGCGTTTATAGTTTGGGAACATAATTTTTCATACGTATCTTTAATTTTTCGCTAATCAACCATTGATACCTTATACATATGACCATTTTCTTCCATTTTAGTCCATTGCACGGTTGATAGACTGAATCTACGGAGCAATTCGATCTTTTTTAAAGTTTTTAAACGATCGTCTATTAGATTCTTTAACACGTTGAATGCCACGCCAGTCTTACAGGGATTGCCCCTGGGCACCACGATGAATTTTCTATTGTGCGATGCATATTACGTTGAAATATTATTTACAACAGATAAGGTGAGTTGTATAATCGCGTTTAATGTATTTTTCGTGATGGGGGTCACCGGTGACCCCCGAGGCGCTGTAGACCATTTTTGTCATTATCAATTGTTTAAAAAGTAATTCGAAAAAATATTTCAATTCCCGATTTTAGGTTGAAGTTAGCGATGTATTTAGTGAAATGTTCCGATGACGAAGATTACATTTCATCGAGCAATTACGTACAGAAGAAACGTCGTCACGAATTGAAAAAGAAACCTGGAAGTGTGCGAAATGTAAGGCGGTTTTGCAAAGTGTGCTATGAAAATAATTCAAATCAGCTAGGAAGAATGAGAGCAAAGAATTGCACTAAAAAAGTGGCGACATATTGTGCCGACTGTATTGGTTCACCTTTTCTTTGTATAAATAAAATTATTTTTGCATGTTCTGTATGGCATTAATTTCTTCGAACCATTATAGTAACAATGGTACTATTTAAAAATTTATCAGTCTCGATATTTACTCTAATTATGTATTTTTACTAATGGTCGCGGCGCCACCGTCAAGTTGAGTGCCGGTCACCGGTGACTTCCATGGCATTCAACGTGTTAATCATTTTTTCGTTTAAGTGTAACGCAGCAGCAGCCATTGGTCTCATGATTAAATTCATAATGCTCGTATTTCATAAGGCACTGGAGAATTCTTTGTTGGAAATATTAACAGCAATATAAACAGCAGTTTTCACGTTTGTAATGATTAAATAGTATTATCAAAATTTCGTTTTAATTTTGGATCAATTCACCCAAAGCAGACCAAAAATAGACATATATAATGTCGACTCTTGATATTACGATCTATAAAATCGGTTCCATGCTGATAGACTGTCACATCAAGCCGTTATACAGTGCTGGACGAAAGTATTGGCACAGCATGATTTTTATGGTTCAAGTGCGTATAACTAAACAAATTGATTTAAAGGAAAAACTTTTTGACATATTCATTTATTATCTATTCTAGTTCTATTACATAGTAGAAGTAATAAAATAAATACATTGATTCACGAAACAATAACAAAAATGTATTTATCGAATATTTTATGGGTGGACATAAGTATTGGCACACTCGAATAAAAACGTTTAAAAATGACTTGAAATTAAATATTAATATTTAGTTGGCCTTCCTTTCCTTTTAAGAACTTCGTTTAATCGTTTCGGCATTGAATCAATTAAAATCTTTTTTGTAAAATCCGGCTCGATTTTATTCCATTCTTGTAAAAGAATATTCTTCGAGTCTGTTTTGCACGTTATACGATGTTTTCGAATCCTTTTTTCCAATTCGTTCCAGACATGTTCGATATGATTCATGTCTGGATTCTGGGGTGGTGTATTAGGGAATGAGAAGTATTATAAATGATCCAATGGCGTACGATGTAAGCTATGTGCTTTGGATCGCGGTCTTGTTGGAAATAGAAATTCCGCGGGAGATTTAATTTCTCCGCACTTTTGAATAAATTTTCTTTTAATATATGTAAATATGTGTATTTGTCCATAATATCATTTATAAAAATTAATTCGCCAACCACAGATATTGCCATAGAACCCCACACCATATCTCCACCAGCTCCATGTTTTACATTCGATTGTCAATTTTGTAGATCCAATTCAGTATTTGGCTTTCTCCAAACTAATACTCTACCATCGGATTTAAATATGTTAAATTTGCTTTCATCTGAAAACAGTATGTTGCTCCAAAATGTTGAATCCTTCGTTATAAATTCTTTGGCAAATTCACCCTGTATCTTTCGATTTTTTCCCGATATGTATGGCTTTCTTCCCGTAACACACGCAGAATATGCAGCAGTTTTTAATACCCTTCGCACAGTTTTCCAACTTACTTCTTTTGGACACTCTTTATTTAATATCATTCTGAGTTCCGAGGAGTTTAATTTAGAATTTTTCTTCACTTCGTTTACAATTTTACGTTTTTCTCTAACAGCTAACTTGGGAGGACGACCACATCAATTCGCACTATCAAAATCTGATTGATTTATAAATCGTTTTACAATGCTTCTAATAGTGAAACGACTTTTGTTAACAATTTGTGATATTTCGCTGTAAGATTTTTGCATTTTATACAAATTTAGTATTATTTCTCTTTCTTCACTTGTCGTTTCTTTCGCTTTTCTTGA
>NW_016913654.1:0-5116 GCF_001483705.2 Eufriesea mexicana | reverse complement strand
GTACACTCTTGATTCTCTCGAGTCAGTCAGTTGTTCTAGAGAAACTCTCCAAGACAGATCTAACTTGCTTGAATAATAAAAGTATTGAAAAGATATATATCATAGTTATTTTACAATTATTAAACCCGTGATCTCAATAAGTGTACTTAAAATCATATCAACTCTGTCTACATTACCTATGTTAGAATTATAATCTGCAATACACGATTGTTTCTTCGTACTTAATATTGTACCATAATCCTTTTCTCCAATTTCAATCAACCTAGCTGCGTGTACAGAAGACAACATCCAAACATCCTTTTTGTCACGCCATTTTATTGCCAGTAAAATGTTAGTTGACCTGCAGCAAATTTCTCCTCTGTCTGGGTTTTCTTCCATACGGGGTATTTCACTTCTATTTTTTCAAATAGTTCCAAACACATTGGTTTTGTATTAATGTAGTAAAATACACAAACGTAGATTCGTATACCAATTATCCATAATTAGTGTATGACCCTTTCTCAGATATAGTTGTAGAAGTGTAATTACCGTAGGATATTTTTAGTCTTAAGGGTTGTGATTGCAAAAGTGAAAACCAAGTGAGTGCATGGGAATACTTGGGCCGTTCCTAAACAAAAGTGACGATAAACAGAGGCCTCGGGTTCGACTCGTGTATTCAGGCCGATATTTCTGGTGCGTCCGGAAGGACGAGTGACTACGTGCAAGAACTGTATGAACAGGATATTTATGACTGTATCGAGAGCGAGCAAAGAGCAAAAGTTTGGGAATGCACTGAGTGACATACCTGGCTCATCGAGGGCGAGGTTATTTGGGAAATGCATGATGAAAACGAGACCCTGAGTACAAACGAAGACAGAGTGTACGGTTAAAAGAAGAATGCAAGGACGGAAGCAAGTGAGTTGTAGGTCAATCGTAAGAGAGTCGAAAAGCAATCGTAACAGAGACGTACAAGGCAGCGGTAGAAGAGTGTTAGAGTATTAGTGGATTAGCGTGTGTAAACAACCGAGGGGTGACGTTTTAAGCTGAAGAATAGGCGTGATTCCAAAAGACGTTCGAGGTAATGTAATTCTGTATATATGTATGTATATTAAACATAGTTTAGTCCTGTGACACATCGTAGAATTTGATCAAACTCGCTATCCCCACCCCCTTTAGCTACTTATATTATATTATTTGCAGAAATACAAATGGCTGTATAATTTTGATTGTTATTTGTATTTTGTTCTGTAAGCCGTAATATAATATTTTCGTAGATTTTACATTTGGAAACCCGGCGTTTTATAGCATAAACATTTATTTTCGAAAATTCTAAACATTTGTTTTCTTTTCTTTGTTGCGACGCAATACCGAAGGTTAGCCGTACCGCGCCGTCCTTCTAGCGGATTAAGCATTATATCAAAACAAAGATACGAAGCATTTACAACCGCCAAACCTGACAGATTACACACATGCGGTAGACCCACCGAAGCGACGAATGGACACCTAGTTATAAATGATGCCATGGACCTTCGAAAGCAATACGAAAGGCAACTTCCTTGATAGTTTCTCACTTCTCAAATAATACTCCTCCTGACATAGCCACGTCCAATCAGAAAACGCTACTTTTAGTCCACTAATATCCGACATCAACCAATCAAGAAGAAACCCAGATGACACCGAATAGAACACGACGAGACATCACAAAAATTAAAAACAGAAGTCAATACGTATTCGAAACTTATCACCTAAACGTTTTCTAAATATTATAAAACGCGTGTCTGAACCGGCACTATCGCTAACGTTTCACATTTAAGTGTTGTGTTATTTAGTTACAAATAAATAATCTATTTTAAATTACACTAGTGATCCGTAAAGATATAAAACTACGCAATATTAAGTTGACGCGTGATGCGTTCATACCAATTGGAAAGATTGAATTAATTGGACGCGATAATTTGTTTTCTTTCCAGTATAAATTAAAAAATGCAGTATGTAATTAGCTTTACAGTCACAAAGGAAAAATATTTTGATATTGAATCTACTTCTTTTAGAAGGTATAAACTATTCAAAATAACATCTTCCTGTGTACAGAAAAAGTCTTTCGTCAGTGCACACATTTTCGTGTGGCGTGAACGATGCTGAAAAGGATGTCTTCAATTTATGGTCTATTGGTCATATTTTTGTTAATGGACAGTCACTCATTATACTGTTGTCGGTGGAATAATAAAACTGCTAAACAAATACTTCGACAGTGATACATACGAATCAAACGATGGTCAAAGCTGAATTCGGTGTGATCCTGCCTATACTGTGCGTTAACAAAGGGAAATATATGTAGAATATTTTTAGAATTTCAGAGTAAATACATGGGAATGATTGAACCTTCCTTGAAGATGAAGAATAAACAAGTCTCGCGTACAGCTTGAACATCAGGTCGATATTTGGAATGCATACAAAGAAAAAAAATAACAGCGTGCAAGGACTGTATGGACAAAACAATTGTACCTGTATCCAACACCAGTAACGAGCTGAAGGAGCATTGGTTGAATGCGGCTGAGTTTTTGAAGTACCTGACACACCGACAGAGTCAGATCGCCTAGAAAATGAGGGTTCCAGAAAGAAAGCTTGCATATGAAAGAAAAAACACTGTTAGGTATAAATAAGATCGCAAGGGCTCAGGCGAGACAGTGTACCAGCAGTGTGTTAGCAGATAGTGTCGGTGAGTGTTAGAGTCAACGCTCAATATTAGAACAAAAATCGAAAGAAGTACGAGAGAGTGTCAGTCGGTCGGTCGAATAATCATAGATCAATTATTAGTTTTACCTTTCAATAGTACTTTACTTTTAGTCTCCTTTAACCCATATATAATAAATTATATTTTACAATTAAATAACATCTCTGATTCCTCTATGTCAATTAAATCTATCCTTACATATATAGCATATAACTTCATGCAGAAAGTGTGGCGTCAGCAAAAGGTCTGCCAGTCTGATTATTGTAGTGCTGATATAGCGAGTGATGTACAACGAGGCGCCGTTGTTACGTTTCAACAACGATGGATGTAGGCGAACGGCAGGTCGAACGAAAGGTAGGTTTGCGACTCATATTGTCGGTTCATTCTGTCAATAATAATCATCGTCTGTGACGCGTAACGATATAAACAAACTGTCTAGGTCGTAGCTTCTGTTATAAAGTTGTGCGAAAAATGTCGGCTACAATGTCAATAAAACGTCGTTATTTGACAGGCGCACGTAGATCTTCTCCAGGAATTGAATATGAGAAACTGGCGAAGGCAGAGGGAAAAACTGCAAAACAGAGAATGATGCCAACAACACGCGGAGTTCCCAAGCGGTCACCCTTTGGTTTGTGATAATTGAGTTTACATTAATAGCTACTATTTTTAATGATTTTGTGGTTATTGATATTCTGTTACTTTCGTTGTGCCTATTCTTGTTCCTGGAGGCCATTTTATCTTTTTGGCTAGTCAATTTGGAGGGCATCAAAGAAAATATCTAATCTTTCTTCATTTTATCTAGATCTTTGCTCCATGGATATGATAGCGTTTTTTAGGTCGTTTATCGAGTTAAGTATAGTATTTAGGATTTCTGTGGGGTTATTGAACGCCTTGTTTGGTTTAGTAGCGCTATTTTCATTTTCGTTGACGTTTGAATTTTTGACTATCGATGAAAATGAAATGTTTGGTTTAACTTTTTTGGTTATTTTTATAATCTTGTTGTCTGCTTTCTGTTTGTTGTTTTCGATTTTTTGTTTAAGTCTTTCCTTTAATATGGTAAACATTGGGCATCCCCTATATGATGCAGGGTGCCCGTGTGTTTTGCAATCGATGCAGTATATTTTTTCCTTTTCTATTTCAGCTGTCTTTGGAATCTAGCACATTCCTGGTTCGTGGGGTTCGTTGCATTTGATGCAACGGTAATCCATGAAACAGTTTCGTGCTGTGTGACCTATCATTTGACATTCATGACACTGAGTAATTTCTTTTTTTTTTTTTTAGCTTTTCCCATTTAATTACCTGGTGGTGGATGTATTTTATTTTAACAACGTTATTTGCATTACTATGTGGTGATATCTGTGTTAGAAATATTGGAAGAGAAATGTTCTTCGCAATTGAGTTCTTCGTCTTGAGGCCAGTGAAGCCAATGTTAAAAGGAGATAAAGGTATGTCTTGTCTGCTGATAATTATTCGAGAAAAGAACCATTTGATTGACTGATTTATAAATGACTAAAGATTTAATATGAACTATTATTGACGATGTATATTTTTTATTATAGGAGACATACAAACATGAGTAATATTTAGATGCAAGAGCCAGTTACTAAGGGTAAAGTAGTAAGTATTAGTTAATAATGTTTCAATAGATTGTATATCTGTTTTTAAAAATTTAAACGATATACAATATTTACTTTCTAAATTTCTATATTAATATATTAAATAATTTCTAATTTGAATTGCAATAATAAATAATAAATTTTAATGAATTTGATTTTAAAAACATTGTACATGAATAAAACTAATATAATTGTTATAACTAGGTTGTAATGAAAACAACTGCTGGTGACATTGAGTTACAATTACGGGCAGAAGGAACTCCAAAGGCATGTAGAAATTTCACAGAATTATGTATGGAATGTTATTAGGATGACACTATATTTCATAGAATTATCAAAGGATTCATAACACAAGGTGGGATCCCATAGGTACAGGAGAAGGTGGTAAAATACATGGAGAACCATTTAAAGTGAGACTACATTTAAAAATAAAATGAATTCCTTTTTTATTCAAAAATAATTATTGGATATATGTGTTTTAGGACGAATTTCATTCAAAATTACGTTTTTGTCAACGAGATTTAATTGCTATGGCTAATGCTGGAAAAGATGACAATGGTTCCCAATTCTTCTTTACTCTTAGTTGTACACCAGATTTGCAGAATAAACATACAATCTTTGGTAGTTACTGGAGGAACTATATATAACATGCTTAAACTTGCAGAAGCACATGTAGATGAGGTAAATTTAACGTTTACAAGAAAATAGAACAAGAATTGATATTAGTATAATATTTCCTCCTTTTTTGTAGAATGATGGACTACTTTATCCTCCAAGATTGATAAAA
>NW_016913653.1:0-1476 GCF_001483705.2 Eufriesea mexicana | reverse complement strand
CCAGATTCTACAGCATTGTAATGGCCTTAGCGCGCCAATAGAAAATTTCATCCTTATTTATGCGATACAGTTATTTCACCACGGTATTAGTCGAAAATGTCAGTAAAAATGTATTTTCCAGCCGGATTCTATATCATTGCAATAGCTTCAGAACGCCAGTAGAACCTCTCGTCCTAATTTATGCAAGAAAGTTTGGTCACCACGATATTAGTAGAAAATGTCTATGAAATTGAGTTGTCCAGCCATATTCTATAGCATTGCAATGGCTGTAGCACGCCACAAGTATCTTTCCTCCTTATTTATGCACGAAAGTTAGCCCCCCACGATATTAGCCGAAAACGTCAATAATATTGAATTTTCCCGCCAGATTCTATAGCAGTGCTATTGCTATGGCGCGCCAATTGTGCCTTTCCTACTTATTGATGCAAGAAAGTTAGCTCACCACGACATTAGTCGAAAATGACTTTAAAATAGAATTTTCCAGCCAGATTCTATGGCATTGCCATTGCTATGGCGCGCCAATAGAATCAGTCCCCCTTATTTATGCAAGAAAGCGAGCTCGCCACGGTATTATTCGAAAATGTCATAAAAATTGTATTTTCCAGACAGATTCTATAGCATTGCAATGGCTATAGCACGCCAATAGATTCTTTCCTCCTGATATATGCAAGAAATATAGGTCACCACGATATTAGTCGAAAATATCAATAAAATTGAATTTTCCAGCCAGATTCTATAGCATTGCAATGGCCATAGCGCGCCAATAGAGTCTATCCTCCTTATTTATATAAGGGAGTTAGCTCGCTACGATATTAGGTGAAAATGTAAATAAAACTGAATTTTCCAGCTAGATTCTGTAGCGTTGCATTGGCTACAGCACGCCAGTAGTGTCTTTCCTCCTTATTTATGCATGAAAGTTAGCTCACCACGATATTAGCCGAAAATTTCAATAAAATTGTATTTTCCAGCAAGGTTCTATAGCATTGCAATGGCTATGGCACGCCAATAGAATGTTTCGTCCCTATTTATGCAAGAAAGTTAGGTCACTACGATATTAGTCGAAAATGTCAATAAAATTGAATTTTCCTGTCAGATTCTACAGCACTGTAATGGCCATAGCGCGCCAATAGAATATTTCATCATTATTTATGCAATACAGTTATTTCGCCACGACATTAGTCGAAAATGTCAATAAAAATGTATTTTCCAGCAAGATTCTATAGCATTGCAATGGCTATGGCGCACCAATAGTATATTCCATCCTTATTTATGCAAGTGGGTATGCTCACCACGATATTAGTCGAAAATGTCAATAAAATCGAATTTTTTTTGGCAGATTCTATGGATTATAAAATTGAATTTTCCAGACTGATTCTATAGCATCGCGATGGCTATAGCACGCCAGTAGAATCATTCCTCCTTATATATGCAAGAAAGATAGGTCCCCACGATATTAGTCGAAAATGTCAATAAAAT
>NW_016913652.1:0-482 GCF_001483705.2 Eufriesea mexicana | reverse complement strand
CTGATTATAGATTTTCAATAGACCTATTCTCTGGCAAGTAGATGGCTGTACCTGCCATTGGATAGAAGGCGCTAGGCGATCTATTCACCATGCTATAACAGATTATAGACATTGAATAGACTTATTCCCTGGCAAGTAGATGGCTGTACTTGCCATTGGATTGAAGGCGTTAGGCGATCTATTCACCAAGCTATAACAGGTTGTAGATTTTGAATAGATTTATTCTCTGGCAAGTAGATGGCTGTACCTGCCATTGGATAGAAGGCGCTAGGCGATCTATTCTCCATGCTATAACAGATTATAGACATTGAATAGACTTATTCCCTGGCAAGTAGATGGCTGTACTTGCCATTGGATTGAAGGCGTTAGGCGATCTATTCACCAAGCTATAGCAGGTTATAGACTTTGAATAGACCTGATCTCTGGCAAGTAAATGGCTGTACTTGCCATTGTGATGAAGGCGTTAGGCGATCTGCACAACA
>NW_016913651.1:100533-126514 GCF_001483705.2 Eufriesea mexicana | reverse complement strand
TCGTTGCGTTTCAGAAGCGAATCGCAGATGCTAATGCGTTGCGTCAAATGAATTTCCTTAAGCGAATGAGGGATCCATAAATCGAGTTTCTTCACATAGCCAAGCCGTTTTAATTTCTTTTGAATGCATGTATGCGATACATTGAGCTTCTCTGCAATCTCACGTGTTGTGCTATGACGATCTGAATCGATAATGGCCTTGATGTGGGTCTCATCAACTTCAACTGGACGGCCAGATTGTTGCGCATTTTTCAGTGAAAAATCACCAGAATGAAATTTGGCAAACCAATTTAGACACTGTCTTTCTTTCAAGGCTTCATTCCCATATACGGCACACAACTTCTTGCGTGCTTGCGATGCGTTCTTGACTTTTTGGAAATAAAACGATAAAATATGTCCGAAATGAGCGTCTTGTTCTTCCATTTTTAAATTGGGATAAGAACGAAACTAAATAACTAATCGATACAATTTCTCAACTAAATTAAAGGCGGAAGTCCAAACAGCAAGGAAACAATATAAGTTAGGTGCCTTGAACACGTTGACAAAGCAAAAGAAGGTGCAAAAGCCATCTATTGACAAAATCAGCAATCACTTAGTTGGCAACCCAATATATTCCAATTTACTAAATAAAACAATTTACGAATACCATTAAACGAAACTCAACACGGAAGAATTTTCGATACGAATTCACGAAGGACCGTCATTATGATCTCACGTAACCTTCTCCCATCTTCTCTCACGACGAAAAGAAAAGAAATTCGATGACACAAATGTAGGCACGAGATAACGCGATAAAATTTCCATAAAATTCTGAATCACAGATAGACAGGTGCTACCAAAAGAATGTTGCACTAAAAGGGAAAAAGAAGCAGCTGTAAGAGAGGGTGAGGAGGAAAAAAAAGATGGAGCCGATAGACTAGTGGGAGCGATAAATCGAATCTGGTAAAAATCGAAGGAATGAAGAAAGGAAAAAAGAAAGGTAATATTAGGAAGAAGCGAGATTCGATTTAGGGCTCGGGCAAAGGGTTTAGGGGATGAAAGCTGGAGCGAGATGCAAAGCTAGAAAGCGGAATAGAAGGATGGCGGAGGCTAAAGCATACCCGTTGGCGAGAGAGACGCGGGAGAAAAGGAAGGAGAGAGAAACAAGGTAGGAAGGGAACAGGCGTTTACGTGCGGCAGACATCCGATGATGCATAGTTTAAACTATCCACTTTTCGTCGCCAGTTATCAGTCGTTTCAGAAATCGATCAATTTCGTTGCGTTTCAGAAGCGAATCGCAGATGCTAATGCGTTGCGTCAAATGAATTTCCTTAAGCGAATGAGGGATCCATAAATCGAGTTTCTTCACATAGCCAAGCCGTTTTAATTTCTTTTGAATGCATGTATGCGATACATTGAGCTTCTCTGCAATCTCACGTGTTGTGCTATGACGATCTGAATCGATAATGGCCTTGATGTGGGTCTCATCAACTTCAACTGGACGGCCAGATTGTTGCGCATTTTTCAGTGAAAAATCACCAGAATGAAATTTGGCAAACCAATTTTGACACTGTCTTTCTTTCAAGGCTTCATTCCCATATACGGCACACAACTTCTTGCGTGCTTGCGATGCGTTCTTGACTTTTTGGAAATAAAACGATAAAATATGTCCGAAATGAGCGTCTTGTTCTTCCATTTTTAAATTGGGATAAGAACGAAACTAAATAACTAATCGATACAATTTCTCAACTAAATTAAAGGCGGAAGTCCAAACAGCAAGGAAACAATATAAGTTAGGTGCCTTGAACACGTTGACAAAGCAAAAGAAGGTGCAAAAGCCATCTATTGACAAAATCAGCAATCACTTAGTTGGCAACCCAATATATTCCAATTTACTAAATAAAACAATTTACGAATACCATTAAACGAAACTCAACACGGAAGAATTTTCGATACGAATTCACGAAGGACCGTCATTATGATCTCACGTAACCTTCTCCCATCTTCTCTCACGACGAAAAGAAAAGAAATTCGATGACACAAATGTAGGCACGAGATAACGCGATAAAATTTCCATAAAATTCTGAATCACAGATAGACAGGTGCTACCAAAAGAATGTTGCACTAAAAGGGAAAAAGAAGCAGCTGTAAGAGAGGGTGAGGAGGAAAAAAAAGATGGAGCCGATAGACTAGTGGGAGCGATAAATCGAATCTGGTAAAAATCGAAGGAATGAAGAAAGGAAAAAAGAAAGGTAATATTAGGAAGAAGCGAGATTCGATTTAGGGCTCGGGCAAAGGGTTTAGGGGATGAAAGCTGGAGCGAGATGCAAAGCTAGAAAGCGGAATAGAAGGATGGCGGAGGCTAAAGCATACCCGTTGGCGAGAGAGACGCGGGAGAAAAGGAAGGAGAGAGAAACAAGGTAGGAAGGGAACAGGCGTTTACGTGCGGCAGACATCCGATGATGCATAGTTGCTGTTGACATGCTGGAACGTCAGGCTCACATGACCTCTCGAGCACAGCCATTATCCGCAAAGCGACCCCCCAATTTGGGACAATAACCGCTTCGTAGAGTCGTGTAATAATTATTGGCCGGTTTTCGGGCCCACCCCTGCACCCCGTCAGTTATCATCGCCAGCATTTTGTCGCGTTCACCGCCTAATGATAACTTGAAAGAGTAGCCTGCACGCAATCCTACCGCGACGGATGGCTCTGGGCTTTCGGCCAACGTTCCTGTCTCTGTGTAGAGTCCAGTGTTACAACGCCATCTACATTCTGCTTTCGTTTCCTCGGCCAACCAGAACAGTGATTGCGAATCGTTACGATGTGAAGAGGATCCTTAGAAGGAACTGCTCTTCCAACTTCGCTGAAGCGTAAAGTTAGGTTTCAACGCTGGAACTGCTAAACGAGTTACAATGACTTGTCCGAGGTATCCTATTTTTGCAATTACTGAAAACGTGCGGGTGCTTTGGCAAAGGTAATCTTGACTTTCGTTCGGATAGAAACGTGGACTTATATGTCTCTCTTCGTTACACTATTATGGCAATTAGCAATTTAAATATTCGTTATACCATTAGGTGGGTAGATATAGCGTTGAAGATGAATATAGGTATTTGTTCTATTTGGAATATATTGGTGGAGGAAGGTAGGATTCTCGAATTAGGTTAAAAAGGTGGAAGTATTTAAATAAGAACTTAAATTCTTAAGATTAAATGGTTGGAGTACTATTCTTTTATAAGTGTTGGTAGTTTTTATCAATCCTAGTGTTCTCTCTTTGTAATATAGATAGGTACTATGAAATTTAACAAGGATGAGAGGATGTAGATCTTCAGAAAGGAATTTTGAATTTCGTTGAAATATAAAATAGACGTTGAAAGCTTTTAAAAATTCGTTACATCATTAGGTGGGTAGATATAGCGTTGAAGATGAATATAGGTATTTGTTTTATTTGGAATATATTGGCAGCGGATGTTAGTATTTTCGTATTAGGTTAAAAAGATGGAAGTATGAGATTTTTAAGATTAAATTGTTTTCATATTATTTTTTTACGAGTGTTGGCAATTTTTATCAATATTAGTGTACTTTATATCATATATTTAAATATTTGGTACATCATTAAGGGGTAAATATAGTGTTGAAGATAAATATAAGTATTTGTTCTATTTGAAATATATTGACAGAGGAAGGTAGGATTTTTGGATTAGGTTGAAAAGATGAAAGTATGAGATTCTTAAGACTAAATTGTTTTCATATTATTTTTTTACGAATGTTGGTTATTTTTATCAATATCTGTGTCATTTCTTTGTGATCTAGATAGGTACCATGAAATTTAACAAAGGTGAGAGAATGTGGATCTTTAAAACAGGAAAATTTCTGAAAGGAATTTTGAATTGCGTTGAAATATAAAATAGATGTTGAAAGGTTTTAAAAATGTATAGAGGTGTTTTTTGTTATATTAGAAAGATATTGTTTGCAGAAATATAAAGTGGAATAATGTAATGTAAAGCAGCAGGATTTTAAAGTTACGTTGTAGACTACTAAATCGATAATAAAAATAATAAAATTAAATAATTGAATATTATTTACGAAAATTGTTAATTTTTATCAGTCACAGTACCTTTTAATAATCTACCTGGTCTTCTAAAAGTAACTATCTTAAAATCGTATTTCTTAACAGATACTGAAATTATAACATATTTTCTGAGGTGCATTAGAACACTGATTGTAGAACTATTGTTTCCAACTTTATTGAAATATTAAATAAATATTATAGATTTTAAGCAATGAACATCAGAATCCTTCATTCTTTCAGAAAGAAATCATTTGTAGAAACATGCACTGTAACAAGGAACAGGTTTCAATTAGACTTAGGATATTAATTGAGTTGCTATAGAATTAAGGTAATGTCATTGATTGAAATTAATAATTTTCAACAAACTTACAATATTTTGATGATCTTAATATTAATTTTGAAATTATAAATATCGCATGTATACCTTCTTTCTTTGTCTTGTTCAAAATGTTTGAGCTTCTTGTATAAGTTTTTAATTTTTGTATTTCTATGTAAAATGTTGGTTTAAACATCTGTCGTGTAATGTACAGCATGTGTCATATAATGTACACCACAATTTAACAGATAATTAATTGTAAACCTTCAATACTAGAATTATAACTCTATAATACCTAAATGTGACATACACCAAAAATATTAGTTAATGTGTTATAACGAAATTAAATACAGTATTGTGACTCCACATGAATAAAAGTTAACATTAATTTTACCGAAGCAACTCTATACAAAATTAAACAATATTAAACCATTAATTTTGACTGATTTGATAGTTCTAACAATAACTTTAGTTTCAAGTATTTTGGTAACTTGACTAACCAATCATATCCTTTATGAGCATTGTGAGAATGGTATAATAATTCGTAAACTTATATAATATCACGTATATTGTACAGTATAGCATATAATATATAATAACTTATTAATTAACACTGAACCTATCACGATTTAACACTAGAACTACCAACCCAGTCAAAATGACTGGTCCCAGAATTTTCCCCTTTGCAATCACCGAACACAAACACCTGCTTTAAGAATAAAATTGGTATCAACACATATTAAGTAAGAACTGTAATCAATATATTTACTCATATTCATCGTACCGCTGAAATTACTATAATCTGTACACGTTATACTTAGGTACCCATTAAAGAGTTAAATGAATATTTTCAAAATTTCAATTAAAAATTCCATATTAAACGTAATCGCTTTGGTTACCACTTATGCGATATTCTTCTGATATGCATGTAATTAATTTTTCAACATTCTCTCTTGAAAATATTTTTAAGAATCTTCTTTTATTTTTTCCTCTACCGATCATTTAGCCAGTCGTGATATATTTAATGTTAATTTATATTAGATATGATACTGCAATAAATAATAAATAATATAATTATATTAAATTATAATAAATAAATAATAATTATATAAATCAAATAATAAATAGTAATAGAGATTATAAATTAGTAATAATTAATTTATGCATATATTACCATGATTAATGTACAAAATATGTTTATTAATGGAGTAAACACTTTTCCCAAGATGCAACTAGAAGGAAATACAAAAAGGTCTTACGATCGATTAAGCGAATGCAATGCAAAATTTACAATTTTAATCCCACCTTCTCGAAGACTTTTTATTTCAAGCTTATAATTAAGCATGCTGCTATGTAAAGCTTTAACGAAAGCAATCCTTCTTATTCAAACGAGATCATTATTCACAATGATTCATTATTAGTCATACTGACGTTATCGGTTCGGCAACGACTTCCAGCAAACAATACCATTATCATTAACTACACTTCAGCGAACAAGGAGCCCTTCTCTATTTCACAAGTTGATAAACAAGTGCTCGTGTTTTTGTTAAATATATTTTGTTATTTAGAAAATAAATTAATTTAACAGTAACACGATCAATAGACATCGAATCTTCTCATACAAGCATAATAATTAAAAACTATACATGTAAAATAAACATACGATAAACGTGAGACAATTTATTCGTTGTAATTTAAAAGACAATATATTAAAAGAATTTTTTCTTCCTAAATTTACAATAATTTACAAAGAAGCCTGTTTCAATTATTTCAATGCTCATAGGATAACCATGTTATAAATAATCTAATAAATCGGATTCTATAAAGTGGATTCGGCTTATCGAACGGAATAAAAAATTTATTACGAAATGACATTACTTAATTGAATGTGATATTCGTGGGATTTAATTGAAAAGATAACGCGGGAACAATTAACAATAAAACACGTAGCTTGCGTTATAACGCAATGAAATATATGTGCATAAACTGTCTGAAAATTACATGAAAACACGAAACAACAGGGTGACAGTTAACATGAACGGTGAAGTAGCAGCATTGTCCCCATTTATTTCAAATTTATTAAGTGACGAAAGATAAACGAAAGGTATGAAACGATATTGAAATAAACTGCACATACTTCAACAATATTAATACCGAAATCCCAGAATCTTTATTATTTATAAGCATAAGTCTAAATCGAAACTGCCGGACGAATCGATAGTATTAGTATCTTAATAGTAAACAGACCCTGATATTTAAAATCATATATAAGAATTAGTAACATACACGTGTATATTTGATTACGAAACGTGAGAACGTTACACATGACACGTAATTATTGCATCGAATGCACACTCGATGCATGTATCGAGCTGAACTCTTGCTAACGTAAAACTATTGACCAACCAACATCAACGCGCCAAGCAACGTGTCTTCGTGCAGTGGGACAAAATATTTGCGGCTATGTTTTTGGGGAGAATTAATTTCAGGTTAATCGATGATCTATGACACCTTTGAGACCTTTTCCTGAATAAAATACAATGTAATAAAAAAGATATTTGAACCGGTAAATCACTTTTAGGATTAAATTTGCGATAATTGTTTTTAACAGATTTACCAATTTTATACAGTTGTAATAAATAATTTTATAACACGTTTTACAGTCAAAGCAACGGTCTACAATAAAATTCGTAAGGTCTTGTAATTCTGTCTGAAATTTATGATTATCATTAGTTAAGTGCACGTGTTCTTACTCGATCAATTTTTGGTTGTATATTCCTCAAAAATGAAGCCTCGAAGAATTATTATTATTCGTATACAATATATTCAGCTACATATTACACACATTACTAGTGGAAATCAGATAGAAAATAGAAAAAGAATTATTTTACAACAGTAAAAAATTCTATTACATTTTAAATTCAACAATTCGTTGGATACGAAATTATAAGATCATTTAATGTTACATATTATGATTAAATATTTAATACGAATTTTATCGTTTGATAATTTAAAAAATAGTATATATGTAATATAAATAATATGGAAAATATAATTATTTTTTAACCAATCTACGTATACAATGAAAGTATTTTACATGTATAATCTGCAGCATGAATATTTTCTAAAATGGCATTTCAATTATTATTAAAATGATTCAAAGTTTCCTATTTCAATTTAATTTTCATTATTAAGTTCCAGATTAAAAATTAACTCGTCGATTATCAAAACTCGAATTTGAATTTTTGTATAATTCCAAAATTCTCGAAATTTTCAAAACTCCAATTGCAGATTTTTCTTGAAGGATTCAGCAAATCTGTACAACAGTTTGGCACAAATCTTTATTGACCCGAATTAAAACAAAACGCAAAGTAAAAATAATAATAATAACAATAATATAGAGAAATATCTAATTCGGATACTTGTTCAAATATCTCATTCCTTTTTGATCGATTATATTATCAAACATATAGTAAAGTCTTTCGGAGAATATAATTTTTTAATTTCTTTATCGTTGATTTTATATTTCTTCTCATTTGTATTTTAAAAATCTAGAATCGCTAGAAACGAAACGTAAAATTCCGAAATTCGAAACTATTTGGGTTTCGAAGAATTCGGTGGTTTCGACGTTTAAAAAAACCCATCTCTGTTCATTGTATTCTCCCCATGCAGTGACGTCAATGGCTGTTTTCTTTTCAATTGTTTTCCTTAAGTACACTTCGATTTCTACAAGATTCGTAGCACGTTCCGCACATGAGTGTCTACTCCTGCTTCTCGTGCAATTTGTAGAGGCGTTAATTTTAAATTCGATTCGATCCTTAAAATTGCACAGCTTTCTGGAACAGTTACAGTACGTGGTTTACCGATGCTCTTACATTTTTTACAATTATTCGAATTTTAACAATTTAACTACGACATTTTTATCTTTTTATTCAAAATATTCTTTTTTCAATAATGTTCCACTAATTTCCATTAGGCTTATTCTATAAAATATAAATTTATTAATATAAGATATCTAATAATGAATAATAAATTTATCGATAAATATTTTAAATAATAGAATACTAAATTCACGATTGTCTAATTAATTATTTGTTTATAAAATATAATAAATATGATAAAACACAAATTACATCGATATAATTAAGTGAATAATTTATCTGAATTAATTTTATCCCTTTGCCTGTCTTCTATACCACATGTCAAACAGATTTGATATATGATTGTATATACATCACATCTGTCATACAAAACGCATGAAAAATAAATTTCAATTTATTTCGTATGTCATAAGCGATATATTCATATTTTTGCACGTTATCCTTCACAAATCTTTGATTCACCCAATAAAATGTACTAGAACGTATAGTTAATTCTTTAAAAGAAATACCTAGACTAACAAAGAATTAATGTCTCCCCATGAACAGCCTTAAAATTATTATTACTTCATTTTTACTGCTATCATTTTGTTGAACCCAATTTTTATATTGGGTTTAGTTTTTCTAAAATGAGATTAAGTAGAAGTTGTATTTCTTCTATGCCATTGACAATAGAGAAATAATAATGGATCCATATTTACGTGGAGATATACGAAATTTTCTTATTTTTTTTTTTTTTTTTTTTACAGTTAGTATATATCATCAATGTCCAATGTTCTCGGGACAAATTAATAATTCCAAGACGATTTGTCGAGGAACGAAAAATGACCTTGTGTGATGGTCCTGCTTATTCTATACAGAGTAATACTGATCTCTCACCTATGGACTCAAAGGCAATGCCTCTACCTAAACACTGCGGTGATAGCTCTGTGTTTGCATACGTAATCTGTCAATACGTCTTTAATGTGACATTAGAGGCCAATGTCGACCCTGTGTCATCCGTAGTTACCGCAGCTCAGACGTTCGTATGTATGTATATGCGTGAAGTGAAATTGCGAGAGTGTGCTGCACTGTTTTCGAGTAGGCCGACGAGATTTTCATATGTTATGGTTTAATAAATAGACACAAGCTTGTGCGCAGCGCCTTTTCAAGTTTATTTATAAAGTGATCGAATTACTGTCACTATAGTTTCATCTTTGTTTTGTTCCCACGATATCGTACAGAGATGAGAAAATGGCTAACGTTTTTGTATAATATGAAATTTTCGGAAGTTTATAAATTTATAATTTTAAAACTTTAGAATATTAGAACTTTAGAACTTTAGAAATTAAGAACCTTAGAGCTTTAGAGCTTTAGAGCTTTGGATCTTTGGAACTTTGGAATTCTGGAACCTTAGAACTTTAGAACTTTGGAATTTTGGAACCCTGGAACCTTAGAACCTTAGAACTTTAGAACTTCAAAACTGTAGAACTCTGGAACCTTAGAACCTTAGAACTTTGGAACTTTGGAGCTTTGGAGCTTTGGAGCTTTAGAGCTTTAGAGCTTTAGAGATTTGGATCTTTGGAACTTTGGAATTCTGGAACCTTAGAACTTTAGAACTTTAGAACTGTAGAACTCTGGAACCTTAGAACCTTAGAACTTTGGAGCTTTGGAGCTTTAGAGCTTTAGAGCTTCGAAGCTTTGGAGCTTTGGAGCTTTGGAGCGTTAGAGCTTTAGAGCTTTAGAGATTTGAATCTTTGGAACTTTGGAATTCTGGAACCTTAGAACTTTAGAACTTTGGAATTTTGGAACTCTGGAACCTTAGAACCTTAGAACCTTAGAACTTTGGAACTTTGGAACCCTGGAACCTTAGAACCTTAGAACTTTGGAACTTTGGAGCTTTGGAGCTTTGCAGCTTTAGAGCTTTAGAGCTTTAGAGATTTGGATCTTTGGAACTTTGGAATTCTGGAACCTTAGAACTTTAGAACTTTGGAATTTCGGAACTCTGGAACCTTAGAACCTTAGAATCTTAGAACTTTGGAACTCTGGAACCTTAGGACCTTAGTACTTTGGAATTTTGGAGCTTTGGAATTTTAGAGCTTCGAAGCTTTGGAGCTTTGGAGCTTTGGAGCTTTGGAGCATTGGAGCTTTGGAGCATTGGAACTTTGGAACTTTGGAATTTTGGAGTTTTGGAATTTTATAACTAAAAAATTTTGAAATTTCAGAATTTGCGAGAACATTGCTTTATTATGGTCGGTTATTGTATAATCTAATAACATTTTTCAATGACATTATGAAATATATGTAGTCACTGAACTCATCAGACGATTTACCATTGACAAAGGTCTATAATAAAATGTTTAAACGTAATCAAATTTCGCTAACAGTCTCCATGCTTTTAATATGGTAGAAACACTTTTACTATATTTTACTATGCTTTACTCTATTTCTTTAGATTCAAAAACATATTTTTCTTGTATGTTTCTTATATTTCCTATTATTTTTTGCAATTTCTTCCAACTCAACTTAATTTTAGCAAAAAATAAACACCTATGAATTGAAACCTATCACTCTATATACTGAAACAAAAGTTTATGACATAAAAGTGCCCTTAAAAGCAAAATATTATAACTGTATTATTAAATTATATATAATCACATCTCAATGTGATTACGTATGTTATAACACGACGAAACTCGTTCGATTCGGTGAAACTATGTTTCAAACCAAGAAGAGTATCGTGACAGTACAGACGTTTATAGAGAGAAAGAGCGAGAGAGAGAGAAAGAGAGAGAGAGAGGAGAGAGGAAAAGAGTAGAAAGAGAATTGAAAATTTCGAGATTTGAAAATGTGAGACCAACTATTGTTAAATATTTTGCATTCGCTTAAATGTATACACATCCGTTTTGTGTTATAATTCACTGACAGTTTTCGTATTTATCTTCGCTGATTAATAATTAATCAAGTTAGAGAACTTGACAGATAAACATTATACGTTGAAAGTATACTGTTTGCGAACAGTTATCACAGGTTTCACGACCACTTCAATCCTGTTACGCGATTCCCAAGGGTGTCGCGACAGTCAATTTAAGAAACTCTGAAAGAGGTAGTTACTTTTCTTCAGCCAGCCTGTGTATGTAGTTACATGATTTCTTCATAGAATTTGTGCAAAGAAATTACATTGTCGTAATTGAGACTCAGTAAAGTACTCGGACACTTAAATTATGGATAGATACTGTTGGAGGACCGTGTGGGAAAAGAATAAATTGAAGACGAACTTGCGCGAGATTCACTTCATAGAAACACAGATAATACAAAACTTTTGTTTAAAATGGTTGCAAACAACGTGAGATCCGGCGCATGGCTCATCCTTCATGCAAGTATTCTCGAACAACAATAGATGACGTGATTAGTATACTTCAACCGGTACCACAACTGCATCCAAGGGAATTTATAAATGGTAAGTACTTAATTATCTTTCGTTATGCTAATAATTTTCATAACATGAAATTTTTTGTTACCGAATGATAAAGAATATATGACTTCGACAATAGATGACGCGATTAGTATACTTCAACAGATACCACACCTGCATCCAAGGAAATTTAGAAATGGTAAGTACTTAATTATTTTTCGTTATGCTAATAATTTTCATGACATAAAATTGTCTGTTATCTTATGATAAAGAATATATGACTTTGACAATAGATGACGCGATTAGTATACTTCAACAGGTACCACACCTGCATCCAAGGAAATTTAGAAATGGTAAATATTTAATTACTTTTCGTTATGCTAATAATTTTCATAACCTGAAATTGTCTATTATCGAATAATAAAGAACATTTGACCACGTAGAACGATTAATCTTCCGTGTTTTGTATATTGTTATAAAAAATTTGTTATCCGTTCCTTGCACAAAGTATTTGTTTATAGCTTTCCAGTAGAGCGTTTATTCGTGAACTTAATATAACATTTTTCTCCCCTTTTAATCTCCAGATTGAGATTTATTTATGTCTCTTTTAAAGAGGGAAAATTATCTATAACGAAGGTTTCTGCTTGGTATTAAATATCATGGAAGGATTAGGTTTTATTACTGATAAAGTATAAAACTAAAGATACCTACTGTAATTTCCCAAATTTTTTAGATATTTGGGTACTTTCTCACTCATTGTTAGTTGTGGGTGAAATTTGAATAACAATAGGAACGATTCTTTATTTATTTACAAAGATTATCAAACACAAATACTAAGTTTAAATATAATTAATTTATCACAATCACATCCTCACACGTCTTCTCACTATTAAAACTCAATTTCAACTATGCCAAATCACTCTCGTTTTGTTCTTTCTTCTTTCATACATTGCATTACATACAAAATTCACACAACACCTCAATCATTAAACGCGTACTCATTTACCACAATAACCTGAATTCATTAGATATTGCCATCCCATGTATACTTGTTCCACTCATCCCTTTCTTACATACATCGCTCCTTTATTATATCAACACATATATATTTAACCCTTTGCACTCGACGATTTTTTGACTAGAGGAGAGTTAAAAGTCAAAGATTCTGTACTAAAAAACTGACGATAGTTTTTTGAGCAGTAAATAAAGAATTGTATAATAATAGAATTGTAGAATTATTTGATTTCGATACCTCGCATACTATTACGCTACATTAAATTTGATATATTAATTAATATCGATCTTCCAAATTTTAGGCAATGGTAACTGAAGGTCTCCTCTCGAGTGCAAAGGGTTAAAAATCTATGTAACCATTACCACACTTATGGAAATTTTTCTTCTTTTGGTTTCTGGATTATGTGCTTCTACATGGTGGCAAAAATCCGAGACACCCTGTATAAACGTGTATTTTTTAATTTATATCTTCTTTATCTATTACGATATTATTATACTAAATTATGAACACTATCCTACTAATATAAACTAGCGTATATTTTATCAGTATACAGAGTGTACCACGCAAATGTTACATGTCACAACTTGGTTAATAATGCATTTACGAAAAATTACTAAAGAAAGAACATCTATAGGCCCTTTGGTGCTTCTTATATGTAACAGTGTAAAATGGGAAGAGAACAAGTACAATGTAATAGTGTACAATGCAATGGAAAAGCGTTTGAAAGTTTCAACACTTTCAGTGGAAATTTTTTTAGAAATATCTCGAGGACTAGTTATTTTTCTAACCTATCTAATCCAAACCCCAATAGTCTTTTTACGTAGAATGAACATAGGAGTCCATCTGTGCCACAAAAGATACTTTTTTCTTGGAAAAAAATACGCAATTGTTAATTGCCGAGTGTAGTGGCAGGACTGCACAGAGAAAAAGTACGCAGAGAGTAAACAAAACCTGGACATTGACTCCCAAATGTAGACAACAAAAAATCCGACAGGCCAATCACACGGATTAGGGCATTAACCTGCTCTCCCACTCTGCGAATCTCGCGACAATATAAATACGACCGTAAGAGAACACGGGTAATTATTATAACGAGATTCCCGAAAATCAACGATGTTCTGTTAAAACATTTTATAAACTAAATTTTGTAATAAATGGCTCTGTTAAAATGTTCAAACCCATTGCTATACATGTACCGTTGAACTTAAAAAGAATCTAAGGACCTATAGAGAATCGATATGTGTTACAGGAAATATAAATGTTCCTGACAAAAAAGGATGCAATTGTTAATTGAACATACGCCGAAAAATCTAAGGACCTACAGACATAGTGATCTTCGATCAACTATTTTCGGAAATGCTATTTCCATTGGTATTTTTACGGAAATGGATTAACACTTCCATTAACACTAGAGTACAACACTATAATATAGCATTAACACTATTCCATTAACACTAGAATACAACACTGTAATACAACATTAACGCTATAATATAATACAACTAATATTAGTGTTAATACTGTAAGGGAGGTTTACTAATATTCAAGAAGAACTGGCCGCTGATACTCTTTCCTAAAAACTGTCTTTCAATAACTCCTCTGAACGAACTGGCTAGGAACTGTCTAAGCACTGTCTCGTACGCTTCTGGACCTGCCCTACCGAACACGTACACCTGCTTTAAGGATAAAATTGGTATCAACTCATATTAACCGCTAGGCTACTGTTGGCGCCTATGGGCGCTTAGAAATTTTGCGTTTGTGACACGAAGAGCGTCTATAGGCACTTAGAAATTTTGCATTTGTGACACGGAGGGCACCTATGGGCGCTTAGAAATTTTGCATTTGTGGCACAGAGGGTGCCCATAGGCGCTTAGAAATTTTGCATTTGTGACACAGAGGGGACCTATGGACGCTTCGAAGTTTTGCGTTTGTGACACAGAAGACGCCTATAGGCGCTCGAAGTAATTACACTTTTTGACATGGAGGGCGCTTGTTTTCACAAAAATGGCGCACATCGTAACTCAATTCCTGCCGTATGGTACGGCCGCTGCGTATCAAAATCTTCCGTAGTCAAGGGGTTAAGGACGGGCCTCCTTTGTTTATTGATCGCGGATCAAGGGGATCGCCGCTTCGATTTGAGACCCCGGTTATCATTGTTACGTGCTCCTCACTCACACTGCCTTATTGGTAACCGGGGCTCGCCTCATCTTATATATTCTTACAATATTGATTAATTAATTAATGTTAATTAGTATTAATGTTAATATTAATTAACACTAGAATATAACACTAGAACTGCCGATTTTTAAAGGGTACCTAAATATAGAGGGCATAAATAATAATAATTTTAGTGGTACGACGAGTATAAGTGAATATATTAATTACAGTCCTATCCCAATATGAGTCAACGCTAATTTTTTGAAAAATAGGTATATGTGTTGTAAAGTACCGTGGATGAGTTAAGTTTTACCGTGATAGTCGCTCAAAATAACTATACATACTTTCTTTGCGGTTGTTTAGAAGGAAGTGACTTCCACCGTTAGGTTAGAATTGCCGAAAATACCAGATGTCGCTAGAAGCGCCTAACAGCAGGAAGCGGGAGATTAGAACCCTCCAACAATATGTTTTAAATAATTTCAGAAAGGAAAATTTTGAGACCATCTTAGATTCGGTAATTTTAGTGTTAATAAGCAAGTCATGATCTGCAATATTTGCGTGATACACCCTCTGTCTTATATTTAGGTATCGCGGATAATATCTGTGAGTTTGCTGTTTAGCAATTATATATTTATTACAAATTGTAATATACACACGTCACAAAAAGATTACAACGATTAGGTACGTGTGGTGAAATTTCTCTTAATACTATTATTATCTCGCCACTGTTCACTTTCACGCTTTTCGTAACAAACTGACTCTTCTCACAACATATTGGCTCTGAACTATAATAATTACACAATACTACGCATTCTAGATCTTCCACTCGCACTTTCAAAAACATACATATCTACATTCGTGCCATCACTCGGTTTCACACACTCGCATTCACACTAATAAAACCAAATCCACAGTGTTACTCATTGTTACAAGATATACAAGAAGATGGCAGATCAAATTGTTTATATTTTAATGGTTCTACAAATTGAACACGCGTGTTATTTTTGTTAATCAGCATGACAGCATGTGCCAAAGTCAGCATGTTTACCAAAAGTTCGAGAGAGTACAAGAGGGTGCAAGAGGACTATTCTGTCTATTACCCTAGGCAAAGTTTTCGACCAAATGCAATAATAGAGTTATCAAAAATTACTATAATTTTTGTAGTAAAGATCGGTTTTATAAGTTGATTTTGGTTATATTTTATTTTTCTTTGCGGTACAAAATACACGAAGGCTCGAAGTCTTCTATGATGCATGGTGCAGACGGTGGATTGTCAAAAAGTGTGTGTCATTGAACCCTTCAGCTAGGTTTTCATAGATCCTATGACAACCCATTGCGTCACTCAACCCTTCTTCGAGAATTGATAAGCTGGATGGTTCCTCGAAGCAAAGATAGATCTCGATGCAGGGTGACACCATCCAAATAAAGATTCCTCTCACATTCTTTAGATATAAAATGCAATAATATAAGTATAAAACGCGTAGATATGTTGAACCGGTCTGGTAAGAATTAGAAAAGAATTTGTTTAAATAATTGAAGCATTTGTTCATTATCGAGGAGAAAGTATTGAAAAAATCAGTATCATTGCATTTTGTCTAAAAATACATTTTGCCAGGCATAATACTTGAAAGTCTTTTTCTCCATCACTCGACCTCGCACACTTGCATTCACACTAATAAAACCAAATCCACAATATCTAGTATAGTATATACTATATCTAGGTATTATAACATACTATATACATATTATCTGCACAAACTGGGTAAGGAAGAAATTCATTTCTCCTCATTTCTCGCACTTGCAACCAATCCAAATTGAATCCAAATCCTTTGGCTACAGAATGGAAATTGAGAGAAAATCATCGACACAGAGACACGCATCGATGACGGCGCGTTCCGCGCGTCGATATCTTTAAATCGATAATGAGAAAACGAATTAATAGCAATTCGAATGTACCTTACAAGTTTAACCGAATCGATAGCAGCCAATCCTCGAGCTGAAGTACATCATTCTCGACGAACGTACAAATCGCGCGATACGACCGTTTTCCAATCAGTAAGCTCACTCATTGACGGTCTAATTAAACCTCTTCCCCATCTACCGAAATTCCCTGCATTCCAGGTGTAATCGGTTTAATCATTTACGTGCTGCAGTATACGCTGCTTAATTCTAAGCGAATCCTTGAAGCTCCTACGTACGCTTTGTGTACGCCCGTTGAATATAAATCTTCTACCCTTATTTATTATTTCATGAATATGCATTTCTTTTGGAACTGGTTAATGGACTACCAAGATACGGCATCTTGTGCAACAACGGTGAAACGAAAACTGAGCAATGATTAATCGAACAATTGGCCAGGAGATGTGAATTTGAATCTGAAACGTTCCTAAAAGATGTATATCTAAATAGATTTATAGGTCTGTTTATTGGTAAAATGTCTTTGACGAATTGCTACACGTGTAATGACATTCCACTAAAATTTAAAATTAATATTCCGACAATTAGGGTAAATGCACAGCTCTTTGCTTGGTCTCCATCACGAGCGAAACTTCTGACGCGAGTTATTGGATTCGCCACTTCGACATATGAACCCTTTTTTCATAAACGTTCTCAATTGTTACAGTAGAGTCCCTATATCCAGACTTCCAGATGTAACTGAATAATCTAGCACCCAAATATTTTATAATAGTACACTCAGATCGCTATTTTACGAATAATTTTCATGAATTTTTAATTTATCGATATTTTAAAAGATTCCTTAGTATTATACAGAGTATACTAAAATCTGAGATTTGTATTTACATAACGTTATTTTTAATTCACCATGTGAGATCTATTTATGAATATCTGATATTTTGTACATAAAAATCAAATAATTTGTCGCATCTCAAAAATCTTAAAGTTAACACAAAATCGGTTAAAAGAAGGAAAGTGAAGCAGAAAATATTTAAAAAGCAATACCTTTAGGTATAGTGGCACTATATTGACACTATGTATACTTTTGCATAAATTTTGGTAATTATGTTCTTCGTAAAGAAAAATTCTTTATCTCTGCTTATCTTCAAATTATACAAAATGATAATTGTAAAATTCATGTATAAAACAAGGTATCAGTGATATATTTTAAACTCTTCCAGCAATTGGAATTCGTCTGACCCATTTCCTTCATTGACTTGGCAACTTCCCTGCATCTATGACTCACAAATTTGTAGATAAAAATTTTCTATGCATGATAAAACAGACGATATTAAAAGTAAAAATTTAACAATTCTGTAACTGATAAATACAATTTGTAAACTGCCAAAAATACGATCAATGAACTCACATTACATAAATATTAATATTCGAACACTATTATCCAAATACTCCGCTATGCGATCAAAATTTTATAATGATATCTATACCAGGATTTAACCCTTTGCACTCGACGATTTTTTGGCTAAAGGAAAGCAGGAGTTCAAAGATTTTCTGCTATAAAGCTGACGATATTTTTTGAAGCAGTAAATAAGAATTCTTATAATAATTAACACAGAAATATTTGATTTCGATACCTCGCACATCGTTCAATTATCTTAAATTTGACATATTAATGAGTATCGATCTTTGAAATTTGATCAAATGACGACTGAAGGGAGCTCCTCAAGTGCAAAGGGTTAATACAACGTCTGTATTCCTTTTGTACTAAAGCATGAATTCGAATCGCAAGAATTTCTTACGAAGCTAATAGCGAACGATATATGACAATGGTTGACATAGATTTTAACATATGGATCGTTTATTTTGAAAGTAGTGCAAGTTCATTTTCTGTTGTTTCGAGAAAATTAAGGGCTAGCATATTTGCCAATTAAAAAATATAGGTTAATTATGTAAGGTCTGACAATATTTCTACTAATTTATAAATATGTAATTTGATTATATAAATTTCTTTTAGGCGAATTTAACTAAAATAGTGTATATTTGAGGACTACAAATGAACTTACATCATTTTCATAATTAGTCAATTATAAAAATCATTTAATTTAAATTTTGAAAAATTAAATATCGCTTAAAATATATTTCGTATAAATCCAATTTTGTTTATAAATAATAACAAGGAATAAAATAGGATTAGTATCTTTTATTTTGAACGTTAATTATATTTAAATATTGTTAAACTTGATATAAGATATTGGTATTATTTATTTATACTCTCCATGTCGCAGTGTTTTGAAATATTCATGGTGCACAAGAGGTATATAAGGTAATAACTGCTTCATATCCTTATACTTTTCGTATGTAATAGACCTAGCATCGTGATACAAAGGCGCCAGGTCGATTTTTTGAAATTTTGACGGTCTTCCCTGACATGTGGGTGATATATCTAAAATCTTAAATTCTATGTTCTCAATTATCATAAAATGATATTGATTTTCTATTTCTTTTTACTTATATCGCTATTTGATGTTAATATGAAATTATCCATTTTTAAAGGAAAATAAAATAAGTAACCAAAAATAGTAGCTTCCAACACGTGAAATAAAACAAATGTAGCCACCAGTAACCACTGACCAATTAAACATAAATTACGTGATATCTCATTTTCTTTTAATGGTCTTACACCATTTTCAAAACAAACGATGCATATATTGATGTGAAAGTAAGTGATGTTCGTAAGACAGGATGAGTGGGGTGAGTATGCATGGATGTCAATATAAGCTAAAACAGGTTGCTATGAAAAACAAGTATGCGTGTATTGAATGAAGTGTGGTATTGACTGTATATATTTATATAATGGATGCAAGAAGAGAGAACAAATGAGATAGTAGTGGAATAGGTCATTTGCAATTCAAAATTCATTAAGAATAAACATGTGAACGAATGTCGTGAGAAAGAGTAAACATAATTAGATATATTTCATCGATAATTTTTACACTGTGATGTAGTATTGTTCAATAAATATTTAATATATTCATTTAAATATAATATCCGCGACTAACGTTAGCTTCTATGGGATTTCTGAAAACTCGAAATTTCTGGAGACTCGATTTACTTGATCGAAAGTAAATGTGTGATCGAGTATAGTACGAAAGAGCGAACATAATTTAATTTATTTGATATTGGGTTTATGGGTTTATAATTGTAAAATAATTGTGATATATATATACATTCTCTTTTAAATTCTTTTATTACTCAAGGAAGGTATATCTTGTTAGTGGTGGTTGAAATTTTAATAACAACAAAAATAATTCTTTATTTAATTAGAAAGATTATAAAACACAAATATAACGTTTAAATGCAATTAATTTCTCACTATTACTCTATCACAGGACTTCTCACTATTATAACTCAATTGCAACTAACGTATCCGAAATCACTCTCTTTTTTTCTTTCTTCTTCATACATTACATTGACATACACAATTCACACACACCTCAGTCATTACACGCATACACATTTATTATAATAACCTGAATTCATTACATATTGGAATCCCATGCATACTTGTTCCACTCATGCCAACATATATATACTTAAAAATCTATGTAACCACTACCACATATCTATATTTGAGTGTTTCTCTAGAGCGACTGACCGTTTCGTGAGAATGTGTCAAGAGGATACGTGATACAGTTCGTCTAAACTCCCAATGCTTATCTAATATTTATATAAACATTAATTCCCGAAATCTAAATCTTATAAAATTATAAAATTAAATCTAATTGTAAGTCTTATAAAATTATTCATAACTTATATTCGATCAACAATTTTTACGCTGTCGATTAATATTGTTAAATAAATATTTATTATATTCGTATAAATATATTATCTGCTACTAACATGGTATTACAGTAATAATTATAATAATTATACATAAACGTGTAATTTTAAATATCGAAGCAAAGTCTAAAATAATTAAAGAGCTTAGAATTAGTGAGAGTGTAAGAAGACTAGTAAAATGTATTTTCTTCAGACGCAAGCACTGATAGGAGAAGCTTAACGAATTCAAAAAATAAAAATGTAAGCGATATTGGATTCCAATTGTTCCGATAACAAAGCGACAAGGACGCACCAATTTTTAGATTTATAAAACGCGGAAAAGCTCTGGAATTGAATAAAATATCAAATACAATAACAGAAACCTAAATTACAAAGCTGGTAATGAATAGTTAATAATACTGTTGATTTTTGTTTGAATAAGTAACATTTAATATTGGAAAAGTTGTTATTCCGTTATTAAAAAATTTCATTACCTGAACACTTATGTCTTTTATTAGTTCGAATGCGAAAGCTCTGCTGGGCTCACTTCCGGATCTATAAATTCATGTACTACTGCACACTACGTGGAATATTTCGATTCTGAAAATGTCAACTTTGAAGCTTGACGTAAATTTAACGCGTTACTCTTAGATATTCGACTTTAGAGATTGACGTAGCGAAGGAGTGAAAATTTTTGGGATATAATGAAACTGAAAATTAGTTTTGTGAAATCTTGTAAAAAAGTTTTATTGGAGTATAACACGGCGAATCTCTGTGCAAATATAAAACGTGGAAAGTTGAAACGTGTAATATATGCGAAAAGTACGTAATGATTGAAAGAAAATTTAGTATTATTTTTGTAAAAATATCAAATTTTAAGATCATTTTTTGATATTTTCTTCTTCTCTTTTTTCGTTATAATTTATTCATAGAATATTTATGGATTTTTCGTTCGTTTTATATTTGCATGTGAACACACTAATGGAGCTTGAATGGGAAATTATAGCACACCTTGTATACGTATCAGTTACTCTGTTATGATATCGCATTTCGCATACCTTGTATAATATTACTTATCACCTGAATGTTTTCATCGGCGTATCGTTTCATTGATTAAGGAAAAGGACTTATTTTTAAACTGATCAAATTGTCTTCAATACTGACTGCGCGATAAGCAAAGAAAAGATATATATACGATTATATCTTAAAATGTTAGAGACATTGAAAACTTAACATTAAAATTAGGGACCTGTAAAGTGTACTTATATACATAATAATAATTACAATGGTGTAATGATAGTAAATAGATATACATAATTATACAGGGTGTCTGAAAAGGTTGGGACCAAACTTGGACTAAGTGCGTATTACTGAGATTAAATAAATGAAAATATTCATATAAACTTATGTCCTAAAAAGATTTATTATGAAGGTATTTAAAGAAATTTATTATGTTTTATGATGCTTATAAGAAATGTTCGAAAACTGAAAAAGAATAAAAAGGAGAAAATCTCCAGGCGTAAAAAAATTATTGAATACGTATTTAACATAGTCCCATTTATCATAATATAATTTTTCAACCGAGGGATAAACACATGAATAATAAAAATCGTGGAGACGAAATAACTCTTAATCAAAGATTTATTAACCCCTTTTGTTACACTGGAGTTGCCGCCATTATACTATCGCAATACGAAACACTTGTACTATGAGTTTACATTTTCAATCTTGTTCAAATTATTATACAATAAATTATGAAGAAAGTAGGATCGGGTTAGGTCCTTCTATCCCGCAAGTCAACCGGCACGCAATTATCTTCTGTTTCAATTTTCTTCATACATTATTACATACTGAGTCACAGATGCGTACGTATAGACAGAATTCAATGTAATAGCAGCGATTTTTTCAAGAAAAAATCTTAAAAACTAAGATCGAGAGGCAGTTATATAAAAAATTCATCAAAACGTTGATTTTCACATATTTAAAAATCGTTAAAATCGATAAATAATTATTAGTTACAATTAGTTACTAGATAAAATAATTAGGCTTAAATAAGGTTATGTTAGCTTCTTTATTTCTACTCAAATCCAGTTTTTTAGTACACCCGTTATACGTATTCATAGCCGATCGCCTAGATGTGTTTATAGAAACCATAAACAATCGACTTAACGTTTAAACCCACGGTTCCACGTACACGTAGTTATACACAATATTCATTATAGTAGTAGCAATAATATTTTGCAAAAATCTTAAAAACTGAGGCCGAGAGGCGGTTATATACACAGGAGAAAATTGTTCAAAATGTTGATTTGTACGACATATTTAAAAATCATCGAAATCGATGAGATTTCCCCTTTTCTAAACAATTATCCATTTGAGGTTAAGTCACTATAGTCTCCGCTGTGTTACTCTTTTAACTGGTATGAAGAGTCGTTAGATGGCGACACTTTTTATCCACTTCATGCACACTTCGTGCAATGATCGAGTATCGATTTTCTTATACGATTTTCTTAACTAACCTATAACGAATATTCCAGTGATGAAGAAACAAAAGCAATTACATGCAATATCGATAAGATGCTTTTCAAACATAGATTAATCGTATTAAAAGAAACGACGTCCATCCATTGAACTTTATTTAAATGATTGTCCACGTGTACATAACCTCTAACAATCAGCAGTCGAAGAATATGTAACGCATAATAAACAAACAAATTTCAAAATAACTGAATCTAATTGAATAACAGAGCGCGGTGATAAATGTGATACATTAATAAACGAATATTATTCTCAATACGCGGGAAGTGTTCGATGTTGGGTGACTACTATCATTTTTGCGATATTTGTGTGATTAATGAAAAGAATCGTTTCGTAACAGCAATGTCCTCTGCTGAGTGTGCAGAATAGAAAGATTATTATAAACAAAACCAGAGGGTCCGATATATTTAGAATTATCCGAGTGAACGTTGAAGGATGGCAAAACTGGTTTTGAGATATCAAAAATTGACAAAACAGCGAGAACAAAATAACACAAACTCAAAACTCATAAAACTAATTTAACTTAGGAAAAGAACACCAAGATAACGAAACGAAAACACACAAAGACGCACTCTAATTTAACTCTCTTTCCAGCACAAAGCGACTCACACTTATGCTGGTCACAATTGATTTCTAAGGACTCTGTTTTGGTCGTCAAGGACCATGTTTTTATGCTTTCCTTCATCTACGCTTCACCTCCTCGTAGGGACCCCGCAACTTAATTTTGCTTCCCAAAATAACTTTTCCATTTGCTTCTAGAAAATACTGATCGGTGTATAATTTGTTTTTGTTGGCAATGGCCGATTCGTGATTTCTTTCGAAATGGTATCCTACAATATTAAATTACTAAAAAGATAAGTCCTCTTTTAGAATTGTGGTATGCTAAACTAATATTTCTCAGTGGAAGCGAAATGGTTCCTCAGTGAGCCTAACTCCGAATTTTTGATCCAATGGTATTCTACAATATTAAATTTAAACTTAAAACCCAAAATTTAATTTAAATCGTGCACGTTTAAAGTTTAAAAGAAACGAAATTCTAGTAAAACGAACTCTGTGTCGTAAATCAAGCGTTTTCTGAAAAAATTAATTGCAAATATTTTGACTTATTGCGCGGGAACGCATAGTATGATCGCCCCGTCAATTTTTTCCCAGTAACGTGGCGTTTACCTGATACTTGCATCGAATGGGATACGCGTAATGAGTGAAATTTAAGCGTGACATCAAACTCGATACATACTCGACACATGTATCGAGTAAACTTGATACCAGAAAAATATTGATCGAGCAGTAACCTTGTGCGTCTCTACGAGATAAGACAAAACATTTGCAGTTAATTTCTTCAGAGAATGGTTCATTCAACACCAATGATATTTTTTAAACATTTTTTCGTTATGCCTATTTGTTTTTGAAAATCGTACTCAAGTACAATTTAGCTGCTACCTTTTTAAAACAGATTTTCACCGATTTGAAGATGTAGAATCATTTACAATTAGCGATGGTCGTGAGATTTAATTTTCGCACAACCTGTACACGAGTTTTCACTTGCACTCGACAGTTACAGTCACTTTTAATAAGAGAAGGATTAATGATAGAACTACCAATTCAACCAAAATGACTGGTCTCAGAATTTTTCTTTCTGCCATTGAAACTGAAAACATGTACCTGCTTTTCAAAAAATTAGCGTTGGTACATATTGAGGTAGAACTGTAATTAATATATTTATTTGTCTTCGTCGTACTACTAAGATTACTATTATCTGTGTCTGCTATGTTTAGTTTTAACACTAAAATTACCAGCCTGTAATGTATACCTAAATATAATGCATACAATTGGAATTAATTAATATGGTATAACGCAAATAAAAGAGCATGCGTAATTGTGACCCTATTTGAACAGAATTAGGTATAATTTTTACCGAAAGCAGATGGATATTATGGAATCCGGATTGAGAACGTTATAAACCGATTAATCTTTTGCAATATATTTCGGAACACTTCTATATACAATACGAGTTCTGCAACGAGACTACGTCGGAAAATGCAATAACTATGTATCGGTAAAGAAGAATAATAACTACCTCGTACAGCTTTCAGAGGTGCTTATATATTCTTACTGTTTGGAAGGGTGAAAATGATACTTTGTCCTTAATCCAGGTAGGAATGAGTAAGATGTTTTGAACTCTGACGTTTGCCTGCTGTTGCGTCGCGATAGAATCTTTTGATGTATTCGCACGGGTTGTAAATTCGTCTCGCAATCTCGCAATGTTGCCCACCGAATTAATATTGGGCAACTGTTTCAGTTGCACGAGCAAAAAGAAGTCGTGTCTTCGACGATTCGAAGCAAACTGGTGTCTTCGACGATTCGAAGCGAATTGATGTCTCTGACGACTCGGAGAGAAGTGCTGTCTTCGATGATTCGAAAGGAAGTGAGCTCCTCGATCTTCCTAAGAAGAATTTTCCTCGGTCTCAGGAAAAATCGGGAGCTCGCCAAATATAATTAGCTGATTTGACCAAGGGCGTTCCCTTGGTCCGCGAATCGGTCACCTTGGAGGAAGGGAAGGTTCCACCAAAATGTAGACGATAGTGGAGGAAACCCTCTCCTCCAAGGTGAGGTACGTGGGGTCCACCCGCGCGCTAGTAACCCCATCGGCCGTTTATGGCCCCTAGCGAGGGCCTGAGGCTTCCAACGTATGCGGACCACGTGGAGCCCTCGGGCTTATTGTCAGCCAAGTCTTAAGAGCCGTCGCCTAATTTCGTTAAATTAGGGATTTCCAGGATTCTCGTGTTCCGCGACACGAGAAGTCAAAAGAAAAAAGGTACAGCAGTCAAACATGCTGAAGGCATGGAGCGGGAAATTCCGATGCCGAATTGTTCGACCCTAAGACCTGGCTGTTGGAAGA
>NW_016913651.1:78307-99543 GCF_001483705.2 Eufriesea mexicana | reverse complement strand
AAGGATCGGTGCCGAAGACGAACTGACTTCTCGATTTTGCTCTATGTCCTGTCTCGTCGTGTTCGGTCCGGTGTTTTCTCTAGTTTAGTTCTGATTGGGTAAAATAGATGTTGGTGGTGGAAAGGTAAAGAGTTTTAATTGGACAGAGGGTGTGACATAAGGACCTTTGGCTAAGGAGTAGGAAACTGTCAAGGAGCCGATTTCTGATGGTCAATGACGTGATTTATAAGTGCCGTCCGTCCGTCGCTTGTTGGGTCTGTCACAAGTGGGTCCCATCTGTCGCGTCTGGTACTAGTAAAATTCCTAATTTTGCTTTACCTTTATAAACTTAATCCGCTAGAACGGCGTCGAGGCACATCGAACCTCCGGAATTGCAGTCGCATTATAAAATATGAAATAAACCGTTAGGTCTGGCGAAAGTGCAAGCCCTAGAATAAAATTATGTTATAAACTCGCTCTCCGGGACGGAACACTGACCTCCATGGTAGTTCTAGTGTTAAAAACCAGTGTTTCTAGTGTTAATGAGAAAAGTAATTATGATTGTTAAGTTGAATAGCTCACTCTCTGTGTATCAACCTATATCTAAGATTTTATTGACAGTGAATCGTTTAAATCGTATTCGTATTAATGGATCGAGTATGATATTATACGCTGTTATCTGTATTTGAAATTTGATTGCGAATGCTGTCTCTGATGTTTCTAAAGAATCCCTCTGAAAGAGATAACGCGGTATCAGTATATGGATAAGCGAACAGTACTCGCGTGATTGACAGTGCATTGTTTTGTTAGAACTCATCGGTACTCTCGCATTACCATGGGGAATTTCATGTCGACTGACTGCATTCTCGACGAAGAGACGATTACCAATTATTGCGAATTAACATACTTGAGGAAGAAGGAAATACGGTAGTGAGTAATGAGAAAGAATATTCATCGGATTGTATAGTGAAGTACTTGAGTTTTAGTATTAGTACTGTGACAGAGAATTTTAAGTATTATAATTGAAAGTGCAGTATTAATGAAAATAAATTTTGTGCTGTGAATAAAAATTTGTGAAAGTATAATTGCAGCAGAATCTTGTAATTTTTTGGTGGTTAATGATTTTGTGGATAATGATTACGTATAAAATTTAATTATATATAATAATATATAAGACTGTATATTATACTCTGTTTGATAAAATTATGTTAGTTAATATTATCAATAAAATATTAACGATTAATTCACAAATGTTAAATTATATTTAACGAAACCTTGAATTTTTTTATTGTAATTTTGATTGAATGAATATGATAATATTTATCAAAATATTGTAGTAAATGTCATAAAATAATTTAAAAACAGGAATAAAAGCGCAAAAAATGAAAACTGAAGACATAAGTATTTAAATTAAAGCTTCGATTATTTCGTTGTCGAAAGTTGACGTTTATAAATCAAAATACATTTGTTTCAGCATTATCAAGCTGCTTGACGATATAAAGCCAGGACTACTTCGCGTGAATCCTCAACATCGCTTCACTATTGCAGAAATTGATGCAATACTACCACAAATTCGAGTAAGATAATTATTTTCTTATTTATACTAACTGTAATTACATTGATCTACCAAAACATGACATAAATAATTAAAAAGTAAATAAAACTAACAAATATGAATAGTCAAATATTTTAAATTGTTTGTAATGTCATCTTTAATAATAAATTTTTAACGATGATGTAGTAAATATATTAGTATATGCAATTAATTTGCACGATTGCACTAATTGCGAAAGCTAAAAATCTGGAATCAGTCATTTTGATTGAATTGACTGCTTAAGTATTAAGAAAACAAACTGATTCTTATAGATATACTACTACATGTACTAATCATACGAATACTGTACACATACTAATCTACGTTTGATATTTCTTACAAATATTTTCATAGTAGTCTGACTCATCTTCTTTCATCTTTTGATATGAATCACACAAAACAGGAAAATTTTTATTTTTGCCTTTTAGCTAGATAAAGAAGTAATTCATAACGATAAAATCAATAAACACTATTTATAGACGTCAATAGTAATCTTCTGCTTCATTCAACCTACTTCTGCGTTGATTCTTTTTCCGTGTGTTTTCACTGATTCATTGTTTCAATTTATCACCTTGAAATTAATAAATATATCTAAGGTTAATAGAACTTCTATTATAGGATAAGTGTCTTTAATCTAAACTAGGCAATTCAAGTTTTTCCACGAATAATTATAGGTCAAAAGTTAGCGAATCGAATTTTCAACCCATTGTTAGTGAATTATTATTATACCAAACCGTTCACTAAATAACAAATATTCCGACAATGCTCATCATAGTGAAGAATCATTAAACGAAGTACTCTCGTTTGCTAAAATAATTTAAAATCGGCTATCTTTCAAGTATATGAACCATAATCACCACTTAACCACACTTTTTAATCGATGTCATATTTATCTAACGTATTTATACATTTAATATAAGTGTCTCTTTGTTCAAAATAGATAGACCTTGAGAATGACCTAAGTCTTTTGTGATCATTTAACGGTATACGCTCTTGAATCTGGTAAACAGATATGCTTATAACCAAGGTTGTCTCTTAATGCTACATGTATCTGTACTCATCCTATATACAAGATAATTATAAATATATATATGTAGGATTGGTAATGACAATGGCCTTGAAAGAATGTCGGGAGTATTTGAACTTAGAACAAAGGTGACCGTGTGCGAGAAGATCGAGTGGATTTATATGACAGCCAAGTGCCATAGAGGAATGGAAGTTATTTTACAAATACGGCATGTGTTTGAAGTACCTGATCCACTGAGGTTACAAGGAAAAAGGTATGATTGGGAAGGAAAGTCTGAGTGTGAAAAAGGACAGAATGAGAATTTTAGCCCTCAATACACGATGACAAATGATCTTACTCGCGAACCTGATGTAAAACTTCCAAATGTTCAATGACTAATTATTGATTGACTATTGTAGCATATTTTTAGAGTTCCAGAGTGCAGAATGTAGAGTGTGTGAAGAATTTATGATCAGAGCGCCAGAGTCAGTGTCAGAGTCAGAGTAGGTCGAGTGTTTAGTATTAGCGTTGTTAGAGTTGTAACATTAGACTAGCTTTAAACTGTGCCAAATAATAGTTTACATTTTAACCGTTTGAGTCCCAGAGGGTTATGAAAAAACACTGTCGAATTTTCCCAAACGCGACCGCGCTTTTTCTAAGTGACTATTAGAAGGCCCAAGCAGCGCGATAGCGCTTCTTCTATTTTGTGTCAAGGCGTCCCAAGCGGCGCGATAGCGCTTCGACTTTAACAGTCGGTGACGCACCGTCAGCTATCGAGAACGCTTGAAATGTTTTCATTCATTGGTTTTCCCGACATGAAATCTGAACAGCGTGATCACGCTGCTTGGGACTCAAACGGTTAAATAAGGGTGCAAGGGCGCAGGTGAGGTAGAGTGTGCCAGTGTGTCAGTCAGAAAGTGTGTAAGAAGTCCAAGTCAGGGTCCAAGAAGTTCAACTCAGAAAGATCAGAAGAGTATCACGGGACTAGTTCGCAACGGCAAAAAATAAGAATAACTATGTCTCTATACGAGATACTATCCGTAGAGTACATAGGTATACCGCAAGAGAAGTGACACGTATTTAGAATTTGAGAAGAACTGCCTTTATTTAGGTTTTAGGATATATATACATTCTTGCTATCGTATGCTAGGTGGTTTGGAAGGGGTTGTATCGTGGAGTTTGGTGGTTTGGTCATCGGGTGGTGATTCGAGTTGGCTGTCGTCACAGGGTTACGTCTTGGAATTTGGAACTGTATGTTAGTGGTGGATGAAATTTAATAACAATAAGAAGAATTATTTATTTAATTACAAAGATTATCAAACACAAATATTGGGTTGAAATATAATTATTTTATCACTATCACATGCTCACATATTTTCTCACTATTAATATTCAATTGCAACTGACGTATGCCAAATCACTCTCTTTTTTCTTTCTTCTTTCATACATTACGTTACATACACAATTCACACAACACCTCAATCATTACACGCATACTCATTTATCATAATAACCTAAATTCATTAGATACTTCCATCCCATGCATACTTGTTCCACTCATTCCAATACATATATATTTAAAAATCTATGTAACCATTACCACATTGTAGTCATCCGGTGATTCATGTTGGAGTTTCGAGTTTTCCTTACTTATCTTTTCTTACTTATCGTGGGCTGTCGTTACAAGAGCGTCCCATAGCGAATCTCTCTTGCTTCATAGCCGTCATTCTATTTATAAGCTTATTTTATTCTACTAAGAAGCCAATAATACTATCTTGTCAGTTCACCCAAAATCCGATCCTACATATGTATATATATACTCGACAAACTATACTACAGCCACCTAGTTGTTTCAAAAGTCAAAATGTCATAACATCATATTTATTTAAAATTTTCATCGAAATTGATTGCAACTGACTCTAAAATAAGATGAAAAGAAAGAAAGAAGGATATTTAAGGGGGAAAATTTGAGGAAGTTCTGAATGAGTTTCATACATGTGTTGACCTCACAAAGTCTCGCTAACATTGAGATCCCCATCAGCTTAGGCTAATCCCTCGATATCTGGCAGGTATAACATTAGTGGTTCTAAGTTCCGCAACGTGAGAAAGTTTGATAAGACGGAGGAGTGAATATAATCAATTGGGACTACGAAAGATAGTTGATGTCATTTATTTTTATTTTGTGTGTGTGTGTTTATAGTCACATCAACAGTTCATGTTATATACGACTGTGGTAACAGTTGTTTAGATATACAGGGGCAGTATTCGGTGCATATTCAAACTCGATTTTCACGAAAACGGAGCTTCGAATGAAAAATTTTATTCTTTTTTCTTTTTGATTCATTTCTGCATGTAGAATTATCCCTTCCCGGTTGTACTAACGTTACTTGGATACACTATACAGTCTAATTGTAAGTTGGGTTTCATCGATGACTGAGACAATTTTTCTTGGGTGTTGTGCACTATTTAAAACAGTTTTGCATTAGGTTTTGCATAGGTGTAGTCCTTTCGTGTTTGTTGTATGAAAGAAGAACATTTACTTGCAGATACATACAATAGATAGAAAAATAGATTGAACGAAATTGCTTTGTAATATTATAATATTGTATTTTTTTTTATAAATATTTATAAATATGATATAATTAGGTTCATAAAAATACTGTAACAAATATTCTCACATATGTGCCCATAATCATGAAAGTGGTCTAAGTCATATATTTTTTGTTTCCAGATATTTAATGGATTATATTTGAATAAATTAAAAAATATTTTTATATTATGCAACATTTTAATTCAGAATTTTATTAGTCTTGATTAATGAAAATTTATTGTGAATGTGAAATTTTATGAATCTCATACGAAAATGTTGTTTTCAAAGTTTGAATTGACTTAGACCATTTTCAAAATTAACTGAATGACCTATAAATGACTTAAAGCAATAAAAAACTACGACTTTATTTGAAATAATAATTTTAATGAAATAATTCACGAACATTTATTAATTATTTTTTAAAAGTAATCCATTTTTATCATTTTAGAATTTATCATTATGAGTGTTGAGATTCTTAAAATGTTCCTGAAAAACTGGAGGGATGTAGGGTAGTAAACACATAATACCTTTATGTTTTTCTTCCGTTACTGGTCTAGTGGTCGTGTATAATGGAATTAATTTAATATTTTCGTATGTCCGAATAATTAACATATTCACATAATAAGTACGTCGTCATTGACTTACCTGAACCGTTATCTGTTGACATAGTGGTAAAATATATTAATTATTTTTCCGCGATAATTACTTCGGAAGAACCCAACTGTATTAATGCCCTTTAAAAATAAAACTAAATGAATTCCACATAATGGCAAAATAGCTAACACAATGTAACGGTCCGTTTTTCTCAAATTCACAACAGTGAATTTGCGTTTAACGTTCAAAGAATGTGTTACCATTATACATATATTATTATACCATTATACGTCAAAGAATGTGTTGCCATTATATGCGTTATCATTATCGTCGTCGGCTGATTTGTAATAACTGATAAACGTAATGTTTTTAAATTTTTTACTTAGACCACTTTCATAATTAGTACTAACTGAATTCCATATAATGTTGAAATAACCACTATCTAATGGTTCATTTTTGACAATATCGTGACAATTACATTGAATTAATTTAGTTTAAAATAATGTGGTGTGAGATAACGGATAAACTCATTGTTGGAGGTATCAAGGGGGTATCGCGTCGTTCCCTTGATCTTCCTGGTCGCGTGGTTTCCGCCCAAAATAATTCGTCTTCGCGGTTGTAAGGCGCGAAGATATCCCAATGTGGATGGACGGTTCGACGCGACACGGTATCTCGTCGACTTAACGAGGAGATACGAAAATCGTCTCGTGTTAGAAGAGAACCGTCGTCTCTGACGTGTCGAAAGGAAGAAGTTTAGAAAGAACCGGTGTGTTCGATGTTTCGAGAGGAAGTGTCTTTGAGAGAACCCGTGTCTCTCGGATCTCGTACGGAACTGAGCTCCTCGATCTTCCTAAGATCGGCCTTAGGAAAAATCGGGAGCTCGCCAAATATGATTGGCTGTTTTTGACCAAGGGCGTTCCCTTGGTTCGCAAATCGGTGACCTTGGAGAAAGGGAAGGTTCCCCAAAAAGCAACGATAGTGGAGGAAACCCTCTCCTCCAAGGTGGGGTACCTGGGGCCCACCCGCGCGCTGGTGACCCCATCGGTCGTTTGTTACCCCTAGCGAGGGCCTGAGGCTTCCAACGTGTGCGGACCACGTGGAGCCCTCGGGCCTATTGTCAGCCAAGTCTTAAGAGCCGTCGCCTAATTTCGTTAAATTAGGGATTTCCAAGATTCTCGTGTTCCGCGACACGAGAAGTCAAAGAAAAAAGTAAAGCAATCAAACATACTGAAGGCATGGAGCGGGAAATTCCGTTGCCGAATTGTTTGACCCTAAGACCTTGCTGTTGGAAGACCGTATCGGGTCTTCTTTGTTCCACAACGGAACACTCATTTTTTTTAAATTTTGACTTAGACTACTTTCATAATTATGGGCACATATATGACAACCAAAGATAGAATATACTTCGATGATGAATGTTATTTTATATACAGTTGTAACATCTTTACTTATCATTATGCATTCTGTTTGTAACATTTACAATCCTCTTCTCTGAGATGTATTATGTAATACGTCTTATGATATACAAGGTGTCCCAGCAACGGTAGTACAACCTGAAAGGAGGCGATTTTAAATGAGAAAACAAATCAAAAATAAAAAATAAAATTTTTTCTTTCGCAGCCTCGTTATTGGGAAAATCGATATTGTATATGCACCGAGCATGCGTGCACTTAACTATTACTTAGATGGATAGACGATACATCAGTATTGATGGTACAACCGAGAACTGGGTGATTCTGCATGACAAAACAAATCGAAAATAAAGAATGGCTTATTGCAAGCCATTGAGCCTTCTTTCTTCATATAGATTCCCTCCTCTCGGTTGTACTACCGTTGCTGGAACACACTGTGTATAAATTTTAATAAATTTTATAAAAATTGTCTATTACATTATGTTACGTACAAACGGTAATAAAAAATATTAATTTATTTCAGTGTAATCCATTTCGTGATTCGATATACCGAGTATTTTCTTCGAGGAAAGATAATCGCATGAGCCTGGAGGACCTTCTCGACTTATATTCAGTCTTCTCCGAAAATTGTCCTGATAACGTTCGTGCTAGTTGGGCATTTCACATCTATGGTAAGACACTACTTATGATCTGAAATTAAATTCTTTCTTTTCTAATGAGATGTCAATTTGTCGATTTAATATTTACATATTTACATATGACATAATATTACCGAATACTTCTGAAATAAATTCTTCTTGACTCTCAAATTAAAAATTTTCTATTGTTAAATGTACAAATTATTTAAAATTATTTATCCTTTATTTCAATAACCGAGTACTTAAATACTTTTCTTCGTATTCTCATTAAAATATTGCCAAAAAATTTTAATATTCGACCAAATTGGCGTTATTTGATACATTTTCTATCGATATCTGTTATATATTTAGAATTTTGTTATCGACGAAAGACTAAAATTGGACAACAAAACAATTGTATGAAATATTGCAGACGGTTAACCATTTGCGCTACCAATAAACTCATGGTTGCGGTGCCGTACGCTACAGTATAACACGCGTAAGGTGTCACATTGGCGTCGCAAGGTACTGTATCGATTCTGAAATATTTCCAAGATATCGATGACACTATGCAACGCCGTGCACTCTGGAACTGTAGCTTGAGAAATGAACGATCTGATTGTTAGTCGACGTGCAGCACACGTCATTTTTATTTCTGCGATAAACGCCTATCGACGTGGTGTACACGTCGCTGGCGATTTTGAAACAAAAGCATCTTGACGTGCGTGGCACGTCTTTCTAGCGCAAGTGGTTAATGAAAGTAAGATTTTATATAATGATAAAATAAGTTAAAATAATACTTTATACAATGATAATTTTTATAGCATGCATTGTTTATATATTCTATAAATCTTTACGTGGCTTTACATTCTAAACGTGATTGTAACAGGAACACAATAATATCCATCATAGGAGCAGTAGGGTACTCTGACTATAAACCAACCTAAACGATTTGGTTATTGACACGAGGCTTAAAGTTATTTTATTTGATTCGATTGAAGCTTATTACATTCAGCTTTCATTTATTTTCATACGTATACAGTCAAATCTCCTATAACGTGCTATTTTTATAACGCGATTTCCATATAACGCAGAGCGAAAATTGCGATAGCTCACCTGTAACAATGCAGCACTTATTCGACGTGTTAAATTTTTGCGATCCTTCACCGATGCGCAGTGCAAAGTTCAAAAGAGAATTTCAAAATTGCTTGGCTCCATATAAAGAGGTTTTGGAAGAATTATAAAATAAAAGTACATTTGTAAACGGAGAAAAAAATTTGCAAAATGAGGGCAAAGCAACAGTCAAGGTATTATTCGCGACGAAGCAAGTTTTATTTATCTGTCATCTTCATTTTACGTTTCAACCTTACGTTTCAAAAGTTTCTTGGAACCATTGGAGATTAACATATTTGCAACGACGTGTTCCACTGACGGTACATTACATATTTAACATTCAACCGAATATTTAACATTCGTGGTCATCAGTAGTATTTTCGGAATTAGACAATGATAGTCGGAATAATATGCAGTCACGTTTTCTATGATGCGGTGCTTTTGTAACACGATTTCTATATAACGCGGTGCGAAAATTGCGACACTCTCCTACAACACGGTCTCCATATACGCGTTTTCGTACAAGAGCATTCCAAAAATTCAAATGGCCTGAAAAATTTATCTATGACAGCACTTATTAAATTTTTATGATCCTTTAACGATGGGCAGTGCAAAATTTAAAATAGAATCTTAAAATTGCTTAGCTCTATATAAAGAGGTATAGCAAGAACTATAAAATAAAAGTACATTTGAAAACCGAGAAGAAAATTTGCAAAGTGAGAAGGATTTTCGGCCAATTAGAAAAAAGAGGGTTAGACTGTAAATATTTGACAGCGATGATGAATAATAAAACAATCTAATTGTGGTATCCTCGATATATGAACCACGTCGTAAAATTATCGAGTAATTGCCCTTATAATAATATATTTTCTTGAAGTGGATGACTGAATCTAAAAACTGCGAAGTTTCAATTAAATCTATGACCCGAAGGACTTACACTGTCCTTATAAAATCAAGGCACTTAATGGTGAAAGAATTGGAATGGTCCATTCGAGCACATTCCAGTTACATTTAATCGAGCTTTACTCCATATCTAAACTCCATTTTATAAATTCTGCGTTACATAAAAGCCACTTATACATAAACAAATAAATCAAATCAATTTCTAAAAATAATTAAAAGAAAAATAAATTTAAATACATGTACGTACTCACAAATTTGAATCATAACATATATCTCCATTCGAATTATAAGCATTTAAATAAAAATTAATTTTTGTACAGCAACGAATGAACACGAATTTAAGCAAAAGGTAAAGAAAAACAGTTCGCAGCCCTCTCCAATTGCAAAAGCCTATCCAATATTACAAGCGCGCCGGGGGTTCGCTCGATTTCGTTAATCGGGATCGTTTAATTTCACGGTACACACGACGTCGCATCAATGCCTGTGAAAGCAGAGAAACAATAGGGGGAGAGAGAGTAGAGGGTGGCTACACACGCAGCTGTGGGAGAGGAATGCGAACGGGGGCAAACAAGAAGAGAGGCAAAGCCAGTCGAACTATAGTAGGAAAGAAGGTAGAAGGGAAAGGCAAAGGAGGAATTAAACAGCAGAGTCGAACAAAAGTAAAGAAAAAACAAAAAGTAATGGTAACAACGATACAGTTGAGAGTTGAGGAACACGCGAGATGAGTGAACACGTTAACCTATATGTACAGTACGCGACAAAATGGTAGCACAGTCTGTGATCTTCCCTGTTCCTCTAATAACTTCGAAGCGGTATATCTCGGTAAAGAAAAATCGTCCGATTATAAAGCAAATTTGATTTTAAACAGGAAGTTTGATATTATTTAAAGCAATTAATGACGATATTGGAAAAAAATTACTGTCTTTAAAATATTTGTAGGATTTTTGGTTAAATCAATACTGTGCAGATAGAGTCCTGCGCGTCTAATAAACAACAACTCTCTTTTTATAACAAAACAGGTTTTATTTAACACGTTCGTCGGCCAACGCCATTCGATTGAGTTTCTCGCGAGGCCCAAATCCTACTGTCGGAGCGCTAGAACGTTATCGAACTGATAATTTGGATGCATCTAGTACAGACACCGCTCGTTAGATGTTGGTCAACGGACCCAATTTATAATTTTCCATTTCCTGTAATCGTTTTGAATTACTATCAGCAAACTTGCATTTTGCAAATAACGAAACGATAGAACAGAGTAGCAGACTTGGTAAAGTTTTACCGGTCATAAACATATTGGCAGACAATTACGAAAAATGTAAAAAAACTACGACCTATTGTTCCAATTGTCCAAAATCACCTGAAATGTGTTTAGACCGTTTTAACGAATACCACGCGACATAGTATAACGTAATATTTTATCCTAAATATAAATTAATAAAAAGTATAGTATAACGTGTATATTTTTCATATTTTTATGTTGTATATCCTACATTTATAATTCAGTGCTTATTCCATTAAATTCCTTTTAAAAATCCAGCTGAAAATCCTATTTAACTTGAACAAGAAGAGCGTTACTCATATTTGGGTGTTAACAAAAATATTACACTAAGTTTCTCACACGATCCTTCTTCACCACACACATTCAGTCTTCTGCCTTCTGGCTTCTCTCTACTCTGCCTACTCTCGACTCAACTCTGCCTACTTCTCAGCTCTACCTTCTTCTCTCTGACTTCCTCGAGCCCTTGCATCCTTACTTAAAGCCAAAACTCTCTCTCTTCGTACACAGATTTTCCTTCTCAATCATTCGACATAGTCACAGACATCCCGACAAAAGGATTTCGCGCTATCATTTGTTCTTTCGCCCCGAACTCTCAAGTCGGACCCAATGCCGCCCTTAGCTATCCCTCGCTTTTCAAAAACCCGCCCAAACGTTCCCATGCACTCCCTTAGAAGTAAGACCGCATACCCATTCGCCCCGCTACTATTTTTAACCCTTTGCACTCGAGAGGTGACTCTCAGTCACCGTTTACTCAGATTCTAAAGATCGACGTTAATTAATATATGAAATTTAAAATTACCTAACGATGTGTGGAATGTCGAAGAAAAATAATTCTATGTCTTAATTGATTTCTTATTTACCGTTTTAAAAATATCGTCGATTCTGTGACAGAAAGTCTTCGAATTACTATTTTTCTGTAACGAAAAAGTCGTCGAGTGCGAAGGGTTAATACTTTGTTCTTAACACTTTGTCCTTCACCGCTCGTCATCCCACATATACATTACGTTACTAGGTCGATCTTGTATGGTGACGGTTAGTGATGAACGAATCCAAAGAGAAATTGTGTAATTCTCGAAGTGTGCATTTTTGAGAACTGTATTTTTAAGTGATGTGAATAATAGACAACGTCTTGATGTTGAGGCAGCGTGTGTAGTGTTCGTGTGTTCACTTGTTCCTATGTGTGCTCTACGAGAGTTGATTAGTTTCAAAGTGTACTCTACAAGAGTTGACTCGATACAGTCTTCTCTGCATTGTGTTTCTGGCGAGAATGTTACAAAGTTTAGAATTTAAGAGAAGAACTCTTGGTAGAGTTAACGCTTAAGTATTTTCTATTGATTAATACTAATAGTGGAAGTTGGTTTTTAGGAGTAAGAGTAGAAGTTACAAACAGTTCTTGCGAAAGCGAGACGAATTATTACACCATATGCCATGGCACTTGGCTTATATGGTGGTCGAACGTTGATGTCCCATTGCGTTTTACCTGGGATACGTGGTCAGGCATATGATATTTTCCTGTAGGAATAATTATATCGATGAAACGATACTTCGCAATTTAAAGGAATATTTTCGTAAAAATAGCAAAAATCGGTATTATTTATTTATTTCATAAACCTGAAATGGAAAGAAGTCTTTGCTATCAGATTCGAATTTAGCGTATAAAAATATGTATAGAAGCTTTTCCATTTTCAAGAAACAAAATCTCTTTCTTCTATTTTTTGATTCTTGTGTTGTCATTTTGTTTCAGCCATTTTTTCGCGTAAAGGAGTAAAATTTAAAGAAAGATATATAAACTGTAGTTAATATTCTTCTGTATTATTAAGGTACGAGTATATTATACGAGTACATATTTAACGTATGCATACATTGCATTAGTTTCAAGAAACACTGAAAACTGTAGGATGTGCTATAATTTTGTCACGTACTGTATATGTATTGTACTTATACGTACAATAGACCAGGGGTTCTTGACACTAGAGCTACCGACCTGCAATAAGTAGCTAAATACTCTATGCACAAATGATAATAATTCTAGTGATACGTAGAGGACAAATAACTATACAGAGTGTCCCTGAAGGAAATGTACAAACGAGTACTAGGTGGTTTCTCATAGAAAGGTATGAAAAAAATATAGAATAATCTTTTTTCGTTTGGAGTTTATTTTTTGAGAAAGTGTAATTTGGAAATTCGCTTTATGCATATGCATTTGTGACTAATAAAAGATATAATTCATCGAGAATGATGTGTCATCTATCATATTTATAAACAACGTCCACGATGTACTAAAAAAAAAAAAAAGAATATTTTACCAAGGATATTTTATTATTTCGATTACAGAATTGTTAACACTGGTACTCTCATTGCATACAGAGTTGTGCTCGTATAAATGCAAAGAGTGTACAATACGAATTTTCAAATTTTGAATTTTGAATTTTTCAGCTCCATACAAAGAAAAGTTATTCCATATTTTTTTCACATTTCTTATGGGGAATCACCTGATACCCGCTTGTACATATCTCTCAAGGACGCCTGTTTATTATGTTTCTACCTTTATTTTTCTACCATTATGTTTGTACCTAAATAAAAATCAGCATTTATTTTATCAAAAGTAGCTACGTATTTTCGGAAATTTTTAAAATAAAATCTCTGTAAAATAATTTCATGTCGTTATAGAACATAAATGTAAAGACAAACCAAATTTTCTACCTGTATTCAACATGTTACCAAAATTCTCAAGCAAAATCTCGATATAATACTTGCTGCGACGGCAATACCGAAGGCCAGTAGCCTACTTGGCAGCCGAGTCTAAGCCTGAACGGAACGGCAAGCAAAACTAGACACAACCTGTTAAATAAGGGTGCAAGGACGAGGGACGAAACTGTTCTTTGAGAGACAGTCAGTGTGAGAGTCGTAAGCTTAGAATTAGTTCATAATAAATCATATTTAATATTATGGTATTGTGAGCTGGAAATGACTCTAGCAGAGGAAACAGTAGTATCGGGTCCGGCTTAGGCATTTAGGGCAACATCTGAAGTGCGTGCGGACGGACGGTTGACCACGTACAAGAATTGTATGCGTGAGATATTTATGACCGGGTGGAGTCCAAGCAATGAACGAAAGTCTTGGAATGTGTCCGAATACCTGAAGTACTTGGTCCACCAAATGCGAGGTTGCGAGGAAAATAAGTGATCAACGAAGAGAGCTTGTGATGAAAAGAGAGAGTGTTAGACTTTAAATAAGGGTGCAAGGGCGAGACAGAATGCGTGTAGTCGAGACGTAGTGAGTACAGAATCGTGTATTTGAGAGTTAAGAGTTGAGAGAAACCTAGTCTAATATTTTAGTTTAAATGAATTTGTTTTTTTAATTATAAAGGAGTCTTTATTTATTAGACGCGCAGATGTCTGACAGCATAGGATTAATCTAGCATTAATCCTACATTATTTACCACCGTTATTCTGCTTGCCTACCCAATATTCCTAGATATATAAACACGAATGGTGCACACTCAAGGTGCTCAGTATCTCAATTGGTAGAGCATACTGAGAACATAGAACATAGTAAGACATCCACCACAACATCTTTCGTCTGTCTTTGTACAACAATACTAAAAGAATAAATTTTAGGACCAATATTAATCAGACATTTCTTACTCCTCCCTAAACAAGTGCTATAATCGTCCAAATTCTTAATCTCTCCAACATCCTACCCAGAAACAAATTAAATTAAAGTAACCTATCGATGAACTCTCATAGACCATAAAAAATTTTCTTAAAATTAACTATAGTCAGTGGTCCGATAAAATAAAATTGACCGAATGGAGTAAAGCTAGACGGAAAGTGGACAGAGGGGATCTTGTCGCGTTAAACTGCATTAGATAACGAACCGGTAATTCGATTTAGATAAATTCAACAAACTTCCGTCTCATGAGTGTCTTGTATAGTGACACGCATTGCAGACTGCCCGACTGCTTCGGTGATACACGGAACACAGTCAGATAACCCTCTAGGAACAACGACACCGTTAATGCCTTCATTTCCAGACTTCGACGGCGACAATCAAATCTCATTGAGCGATTTGATGGAGACTGTGAACAGGCTGACATGGAGTTACCAGAACGAACATAGCGGCATTGATGTGGCGGATGTGGAGCACGTTGCGAGAATGGTAAGTCTTGATACTATTTAGTCCAACGAGTTGGGTCTGAGGATAAACGGATGTATCATGGGAACTGTTTCGATCGTGCAATGATTAACCGTGATAAAATCTCTCTCTCCATATGATCAGTGCTCCTATTTGACCCATGCTGAGCGAATTCTTTAGCAAATTTGGTCGTCGTAACAGATAAAATACGATGCAATTAAAGAAGGATTCGTTTATACTCTTTTTCTCTTTTTCCTTGAGAAAATACTGAATTTTACGCTAATTTCCAGCAAATGGAATGTTCCGTCGCGGAACAAGGAAGATCCCCTACGGTCTTCCAACAACCAGGTCTTAGGGTCAAACAATTCGGCATCGGAATTTTCTTTTACCTTTATTCTGACTTCTCATGTCGCGGAACACAAGAATCCTGGAAATCCCTAATTTAACGAAATTAGGCGACGGCTCTTAAGACTTGGCTGACAATAGGCCTGAGGGCTTCACGTGGTCCGCACACGTTGGAAGCCTCAGGCCCTCGCTAGGGGCCATAAACGGTCGATGGGGTCACCAGTGCGCGGATGGACCCCGCGAACCTCACCTAGGAGGAGAGGGTTTCCTCCACTGTCGTCTACCTTTTGGAGGAACCTTCCCTTCCTCCAAGGTGACCGATTCGCTGACCAAGGGAACGCCCTTGGTCAAATCAGCCAATTATATTTGGCGAACTCCCGATTTTTCCTAAGACCGATCTCAGGATAATCGAGGAACTCGCTTCCTTTCGAATCATCGAAGACAGCACTTCTCTTCGAATCGTCGAAAAAACGACTGCTTTTTGCTCGTGCAACTGAAACAGTTACCCAATATTAATTTGACGAGTAACACAGCGGGGTCGCGAGACGGATTTACAACCCGTCCGAATACATCAAAAGGTTCAATGGCGACGCAACATCGAAGGTATAGGATGTGTAGGGGGTCCTCCCCCATGGTTATTGAAGTCGTCAGGTCGCAGGTATCCTCGTTGCGACGGGGTAGGTAGAAGGGATGGTAGGAAAAGGAAGAGATGCGTTTCGTCCCGGGCCTGTTAGTGGACTCATCAGTATGGCTACCCTAGCAGGCCCTGCCTTAGACCGGAATACTGTTGGAAGGCCGGGAAGTTATATGTATGTAGGAATTGTAAGTGAGAGTTAGTGCAAAGAAATCCTTGGGCCTGTCTAACTGGCGACGGACAATAAAGAGTAACCTAGGGTTTGTACTGAATATTTAGAGAGACGTCTGAAGTGCGAGTGACTGCGTGCAAGGATCGGATGAACGAAATATTTATGACTGCATGGAATGCAAGTGAAAAGCGAAAAACGCCTGTTGCGACGGCAATAATACGTGGAAGACGCGCCTCGCCGTCCTTCTTGACGATCAAAAAATTATAAAAGGAAACATCAGACAGTTGTGAGAAATCAAACAAAACACATCAGATGACGTAAGACGGTTTTGGAGCTCAGACAAGACACGACAGACGTGAACTAGAACTGGAAGACGCAGGACAGTAAACGGAAGACGGAAAACGAAACGAAAAACGACAAGGGAGAAGACGATACACCACACACACACCCACATCATAATCGTAGAATAAAGCGTAATTACAACCACAATCTGCGCTTTATTACCACCTAAGTGCTTAGTGTCTCGTAAGGGATTCGGCACACTGAGAAAAAGGGGCACCACAAGTATATCGTACGCTGCCCCCTCCGCGTGGAGCTCATCTACATCCACGCGGTGCAACAGCGGCTGAATGTTTAGGGTACGTGACCTACCTCGAGAGCATTGCTATGGAAAAATTCGTGATAAAAGAAGAAAGCTTGAGTATGAAAGAAGACAGAGTGCAAGGCTTAAATGAGGGTTCAAGGACTGTCCTGGAACAGTCCTGTTGGTGAATGTTGTACACGAGATTTGAAAGAAGTCGAGTCAGTGATAGTTCGAAGAGTTGATGTGCGAGTGTGGATTGCGTAATTAGTTCAATCTTTTAGTTTGTATCTTTACTCTTAAGTCTCCTTAGCTAGTAAATAAAATATATTGGAATCAATAACATCCTTTACTCCGTATATTTGCCAATCAAGGCATATCCCTACATGTATAGGAATTGGAGGTTTTCCGAGGACTTGCGAGGAAGTCCTCACAGTCGGAGTACATCTAGTGGCGAGGGTGTGAATGATGATCGCTACATTGTTATGAAAAATTTGTCATTCCTTCCATGCACAAAATATTTATTTATAGCTCTCCAATAGAGCGTTTATTCGTGAACTTAATATAACATTTTTCTCCCCTTTTAATCTCCAGATTGAGATTTATTTATCTCTCTTTTAAATAGGGAAAATTATCTATAACGAAGGTTTCTGCTTGGTATTAAATATCATGGAAGGATTGGGTTTTATTACTGATAAGGAATAAAACTAAAAATAGCTACTGGAATTTCCAAAATTTTTTAGATATTTGAGTACTTTCTCACTCATTGTTAGTTGTGGATGAAATTTTAATAACAATAGGAACAATTCTTTATTTAATTACAAAGATTATCAAACACAAATATTAAGTTTAAATATAATTAATTTATCACAATCACATCCTCACACGTCTTCTCACTATTAAAACTCAATTTCAACTATGCCAAATCACTCTCGTTTTGTTCTTTCTTGTTCCATACATTACATTACATACACAATTCACACAACACCTCAATCATTACACGAATAATTACACCAATTGTGGCGTAAACAGGTTGCGTGGATGTAGGACGTATATTCGTGACATTTATTTATTTTACAGCTTGTATACTTGTTATGTTAGTCTTATAATATTAGTTTATCAGTTTCAAAATAATACAATTTTCAAGGATGAATCGATTTTGAGGGCGAATAGACACGGCATAGGAACTGTTTCGAACGTTGAATGATTAATCGATCGATTATGATAGTAAGTGACGCATCGCGACGTCTGTCAGTGTGTATTCTGATCCAAGTCTAATTTTCATGGAAAGATATTTGAACACACAGAGTTTCAGTAAAGATTTATATTCTACCATTTGCAAATTACGATAGTAATTATAAAAGTGACCTAAGTCACATATGTTCTTTTTCGAAATATTAAAATTTTCGCGCTTTAAATACCTCATAAATTGCAATAAAAAAAGAAAGAAATAAGGAAAAATAAAATAAAAAGATTAATTACGATAAAGTACATTGTTGAATTTCCTACTATTTTGGTAAATATGGTTTTATGGGATTGCAATGTAAATGTATGCAATACGAAATAAGTAATAAATATATTTCTTCGAGATTTTTATTTAAATTACTCTCATAATTGCCGAAACAATTATTGGTTTTTTTAATCGTTACGAGTAATATAAAAATAACATTTGGACCACAGAGAGACTGAGTGAAGATAGGGTAATAAAAGTACTATCTCCTTATATAAGGTGTTGGTAAAATCGTGATATAACCGACACAGAAGTAATTCCTCGCATAAAACTGAGTCGAAAATGTAGAATAAAGTTTTCTCATTCCATTTTCGAAAAACCGGGGTCGAAAGTGCGAGAGAAATACGTCCAGTCACATTTCGTTAATTCGTCAAGCAAGAATTTGCCTGTGACATCAAAGACGACATTTTCGACATCTGTAAATGTAGGATTTTTGGCTAAATTAATCCTATGCAGACAGAGATCTGCACGTCTAATAAACAACTCCCTTTTTGTAACAAAACAGGTTTTATTTAACACTAAATTTACGGAACTCGTTAATTTGACGGAAGGGTTGCTCCAATTCTACGATGGTAACAGATTTAGCTAACTTATATTAAGACTGTTAATATAATATATACAGGTAATCCTCCTATAAGACGGTAAATAGGTTCCTAGAAAATGCCGTGTTGTATGAGACCCAAAGCCAGTACAAAAACGGGGCTTACGTTCCGAAAACTTATTAAAAATATTTTTTTTTAAATTCTACATAAACAGCTTAATTTTTATTAAAAATATAAATATATATAAAGCATAAAACAAAAAAACAAAAATATTATTTTAATTTAACGTAACTTTAATTTAATAAATTTCTTCATCGTCACTGCTCAGTATAATCAACCGAGAACGTTTTTTCGGTGGAATGATATCTTCACTTTCAGAACTTTTTTCTTCGTTTAAAGTTCTTGCATCCTCTTCCCTCTTGAAAAAATCTGTAATTTCACTTTGCTCGCTGGTTCTTACCAGGTCATTGTAAATTTCTCGGTATAGAGCTAAACAGTTTTGCAGCTCCCTTTTGAATTTTCGGCTTCTTTCAGAGAAAGGATCTGCATTCGAGAAAAATGGCTTGTAATTTTTTTAGTGTTAAATTATTAACTGTGCAATCTTCATCAGTGCTAGTGCTCTCAGAATCGATTTGATTTACAGCTTCAGATGCCATTTCCATCAAATTCGCTTCGTCAACTTCTTCTTCCACTAATAAATCTCGAACGTCCTCAATAGCCATATCCACAAAACCCACGCCTCCGATTGATTTAGCAAGTTCTAATATGCCACCAATTTCATTTTCTGACGATTCGCGCACGTTCTTTATTTCAACTAAAGAGCGCCATATCTTCTTCCTACACGTGTTACAGAATACCGTGTTGTAGGAGGGTTCCCGCAATTTATGAATCGTGTTATAGTGAAACCGTATTAGAGAATGCCGTGTTGTAGAAGGGCTACCTGTAATTGCTTTTAAATTAAACTAATTGTTAAAAAAGAAGGCACGTGGTTTCTTCTACCTGTCAATTTGACAGTTGTCCTTAGAAATAGGTATAGAGATAGCGTCCGTAAACCCAGTGTTAACCAAGATATTACACTAATTGTAAGTTTCTCACACGATCCTTCTCGACCACTCACATTCAGCCTTCTGTCTTCTGACTTCTCTCCACTCTCAACTCAACTCTGCGTTCTTCTCTCAAATCTGCCTGTTACTCGATTCTACTTTCTTCCCAACTCTGACTGCCTCGCGCTCCTGCATCCTTACTTAAAGCTGAAACTATCTCTTTTCATACACAGACTTTCCTTCTCAATCATTCGACATAGTCACAGCCATTTCGACAAAAGGATTTGGCGCTATCGTTTGTTCTTTCGGGTCGGGAACGATGCCACTGTTCTCTATCCCTAGCTTTTCGTGAAGTCGCCTAAACGTTTGCATGCACTCCCTTAGAAGTAAGACCGCACACTCATTCCCTCCGCTATTATGTACTCTTAATACTTTGTTAGTGTTCTTCACCCCTTGTCATGCAACATAAATTAGTGAAATAAATCATGTATCGAAACTTACGGCTTACCATCCGTCAAAATTATTATATTATATTGTAAGATATTTTTAGACACCGTTAAGGCACGATGGTCGAAGTGCTCCTATAGGGAACACCTCACCAGGTATAAAGGTCCCGTTAGAGTCTGGTGGCCCGATGAGTCTTTGCAGGTCGGGGTCAGGCCACGTGAGGTAGCCTCGCGCAACCCCGGTTTTCCCCATTGTAAACTGGGTGTTACGGACCCAATCTGGTGCTCAGTTCGCGTGGCTGGCACGTTGTTGGATTGTAAGTCCAATTGTGCTGTAGACGGGCGTGAAGGACCAAATGGTTCGGCTGTCTTCCGCTCAAATGTCCAATGGTTGGACGTTGCCACACGTTGTGAGTTGTAGGTGCCCGACTTGATTTTGTAGCAGATAGTCAATCCACTGGACTGATTATCCACAAAGCTTGTGTTCGGGTTGATGTTGGAGACTGTCTTTGCAGACTGCATGATGTGTACTGAACTCTCTGTGTTTGATGCTGCTTGACTGATTGACTGGTAATGAACTGACTGTTGACTATTACTGTTCTAACTGACTTTGTGATGCACGATCTTTCGAAGCCCATGGTTTCCAAAGGGAAATCGGTTTTCCCATTGGTGGTTGACAGGACCGAGGGTGGGCCCTCGGTCCGCGAATCAGATGCCCCCAAAGAAGGGAGGACCGTCTT
>NW_016913651.1:75055-77776 GCF_001483705.2 Eufriesea mexicana | reverse complement strand
TAGACCGTCGTAGAGGCGACGCTTTTCTGCTCGTGCAACTGAAACAGTTGCCCAATATTCATTTGGCGGGCAACACGTGTCGTAGTCGCGAGACGGCCGTACAACCCGTCCCTGAAACACGAGAGTTTAGATCGCGACGCGACGCGACACCTATTGTCAGCCAAATCCTAAGTGCTGTTGCCTGCTTTCTAACATTAGTGGCTAAAGAATGCCTCGTGTCCGGTGACCCGAGGGAAATAAAGAATTGTTTGAAAATGTATTGAAAATAAAGAAAGAAAGGACACGGAACTTGAAATGAAACAGCAATCAGAAACTGGCTGCCAGAAGACCCTAACGGTCTTCTGGGTCCGGGGTTTTCCCAAGATGGGACAACGCATACTGCCCGTTAATAATCCTTAACACTGGGGGTGACGCGTCCGCGGTCACCTCTCGGGAAAGGTCCCCGCGTGGATGACCCTTCGGAGAGCCTAACCTCAAGGAGGAATCCCTTCTACCCCAGAGCGTTTCGTGAAGGGAGTTTTCTCTTCCTTCGGGGGAGGTCCATGCCTTCCAGGCGGGCTTAAAAGGGCCCGCTCTGGAAGATAGAGTCAGAGTTAAGATAGTCTTAGAGCGAGCGTTATTGACAGTTGTGATTGCGAGTTATTGTAAAGAGTTGCGTTCACTGAGAGTCGAGTCGAAAATGCAGACTGAAACCAATCCAGTCCCTATTCTGCAGTAAATCTGAGTATCCGAAGTACTCTCCAGCGAAGTAGAGACTGTGTGACTCTACAATATTATTATAGGTTACAAGTGCCAGCAGTAGTGCGTGGAAGCGGAGTGAACTGTACTTAAGTGCACGCGCACATAACGAATCTTCAAACTCGATTTTCTCGAAAACGAAGCCCCGTGCGACAAAACTTTATTCCTTATTTTCGACTCAGTTTCATGCGAGGAATTACCTTCATGCTGGTTGTGCCGCAATTTCGCGAGCACCCTGTATAATCAATATAGCTAATGTTTTTATCGATCTTTGCACATCTGTTATATCAATTTTGCAATAGAAGTTTTATAATGCCTATTACATCAGTTTGAAAATAATGAAATTTTTGACATATTAATTTTGAGGATGAATACACGTGACATAGTAAGTATTATGATTATCACTGAAACAATCACTGCTTCTGTATGTTATCAGTATAATCGATACTTTTATCTGACCTCTGCAATGATAAATTTCTTAACATTTGCTATATCAGTTTTTAAATTTACCGGAAATGAACTAGATAAGAGAATGAGATATGCTTTGCGTATTTTATTAACTGTATTTCGACTTCATTACTTTCACAAACTATTTAATGACACTGCGTCGGATGTGCAGTGACGCTTAAAATGCAGGCCTTTGTTCCAAAACCTCATTACTCGGCGTTTAAAATTTCGCTCTGCTCGTTATACAACGTTGCTACTATTTTCCGTAAAATTAATCGAAGATTAGTGGAGAAACTTCGAAGAAGAATTGCGGTTCCACTCTGAAGTAATTTTCCACAGCGAGACTTCGAAGTTCCTGATAGGGCAATTGCTATTGAGGTAGAAACTTAGAAAATAGCTAATCTTCATAACTAAAAATCGCGTACTATCCACAGACTGCTGATCAGGTGACATAGATGCTGAATTTTATGCTTCAAAAAATAGCAAACATCTCTGACCCTATCATGTACTTCCATTCTCTCGCGTTTCTCATAACGTAACACTATTAAAAGTAGCTATTGCCGTTGAAGGCTTAGTTAAGTGAGAACAGAATAACGTGATACAAACTGTCCCAGCAACGATAGTACAACCGGGACGGAGGTGATTCTACATGCTGAAACGAATCGAAAATGAAGAATACAATTTTTTTATTCAAAGCTTCGTCATCCAGATAATCGACTTTGAATATTCATCGAGTACGCGTGCACTTAGCTATAGCTTATATGAATAGACCATCGATACATGAGTATGGGTGCCACAATAGAGAAGGGGGTGATTCCACGTGAAAAAACAAGTCGAAAATGAAGAATAAAATTTTATCATTCAAAGCTTCGTTGTCAAGAAAATTGACTTTGAATATTCACCGAGTACGCATGCACTTAGTTATAGCTTATATGAATACATCATCGATACATGAGTATCGGTGCCACTCAACTTTAGCTAATTGTATGCTGAATGCACCATCAGTATATCGGTGTACTCAGTGGATATTCAAAGTCGATTTTCTCAACAACGAAGCTTCGAATGGAAAAATTTTATTTTTCATTCTCAATTTATTTTTTCGTGTAGAATCCCCCTCCGTCTATATTGATGATCCATGCAACTAAACTATAGCTAAGTGCACATGTGCTCTGTGAATATTCAAAGTCGATTTTCACGAAAATAAAATTTTGAAGGAAAAAAATGTAGGATATTTTTAGGCATTGTTAGGATACGATGGTCGAAGTGTTCCTGTAGGGAACACATCTTCAGGTTTAGAGGACCCGCTAGGGTCTGGCGGCCAGATGGGTCTTAGGAGGTCGGAGCCAGGCCACGTGAGGTAGCCCCCGCAACCCCGGCTTTCCCCATTGTAAACCGATGTAAACCAATGACGAACTTGACAACTGAAGATGAACTAACGAACTAAAATTAACTCAAAGACAACTCACACGAACTGCAGACGAACTATCTCGAACCGACGGACTAAACTCTATCTTCCAGAGCGGGCCCTTTTAACCA
>NW_016913651.1:57776-75029 GCF_001483705.2 Eufriesea mexicana | reverse complement strand
ACTATCACCAAGCGCGGAATATTCCGCGAGCCGCGACTCTCTACTATCACCAAGCGCGGAATATTCCGCGAGCCGCGACTCTCTACTATCACCAAGCGCGGAATATTCCGCGAGCCGCGACTCTCTATTATCACCAAGCGCGGAATATTCCGTGAGCCCGCTACTCTCTACTATAAGTTCTTATTTTAATTTAAATAATTATATTCTATTTATAAAATAATATTTGTTTCTTTCCTTTTTCATAAGAAAATGTAAAATACGATGTTTGCGATGTAACATTGTGTATAATCGTTTTACACAGTACAGTTTTAATAAACTCCGCGAATAATTTGGATGTCGTTTATTGCACATAAAACCGACCACGCGTGGTGATACGAACCAGTCGTCAGTTGAACGTTGCTGATGTTTTAGCGCGGCAACTTATGTAGTCATGATGCATATGGTTAAGCCCGTCTGGAAAGCAAGGGCCCCCCCTGAAGGAGGAGAAAACTCCCCCCACGTAACGCTCTGGGGTGGAAGGGATTCCTCCTTCAGGTTAGGCTCTTCGAAGGGTCACCCACGCGGGGACCCTTCCCGAGAGGTGCCCGCGGGCGCGTCACCCCCAGTTTACGACGGGGAAAACCGGGGTTGCGCGAGGCTACCTCACGTGACCTGGCCCCGACTTCCCGAGATTCATCTGGTCGCCAGACTCTAACGGGACCTCTATACCTGGCGAAGTCTAAAGATATCCTACATTCTTACATCTATGAAACATTATCCTGGAATGTCCACTTTCTCCTCTTAAATATTGCTATATCCTATTGCAGAACGAGTAATTAACCTCTAATACAATCATGTTTGCAAGTATAGAAGCGTATTTTTACACTTTTTCCTATTGACACGTTAAGTGCCCAGCCCGTTTTGCTTGCCGTTTCGTTTAGGCCCAGACTCGACCGTCAAGTGGGCCACTGGCAGCAGGCGAAGCATTCATAAAATTCGGAGGTACTGTACCAATTGTTATAATAGGAATTTTCAAACGTTAGGTCCAAAAATGGCGAAGAATTTAAAAGTTAGCACCTTTTGTTCCTAGTCTGGGCCAGAATGGAAAGTCTAGCGTCGGTCCCTGGGGACCGGCGTGGCACTTAAAATGTTAACTATCGTTCAATAATGTAGGAATGGTGAGCGTGGCGTGATTATGGTATGAGTATTCCGGCCGGTGACAGTATCTCTTGTGTAGGTATGACTGTAGAGTGCATGGGAACGCTTGAGCCGTTCCACGAAAATAGAGGATAATAAACAGCGATCTCGGGTTTGGCTCGAGCGTTTAGAGTGTTATATGGAGTGCGTGCGGGAGGATGAGTGACCGCGTGCAAGAATCGCAGGAACGAGATATTTATGGTAATGTCGAATGCAAGTGAAGAACAAAATGCATATGAATGGTTAGTATACGTGACCCATCGAGAGCAAGACTGTGAGGAGTGCATGAGGAACGCGTGATTGAGAAAGAGAGTATGAGTATGAAAGAACATAGAGTACAAAGTTTAAATAAGGGTGCAAGAACGTGAAACGGAGCAGTTCTTTGAGAGAATATGACTTTATAATTAAGGCCTACACTTTTAACAGACCTAACGGTTTATTTTATATTTTATACCGCGACTGCAATTCCGGAGGTTCGATGTGCCTCAACGCCGTTCTAGCGGATTAAGTTTATAAAGGTAAAGCAAAATTAGGAATTTTACTAGTACCAGGCGCGACAGATGGGACCCACTTGTGACAGACCCAACAAGCGACGGACGGACGGCACTTATAAATCACGTCATTGACCATCAGAAATCGGCTCCTTGACAGTTTCCTACTCCTTAGCCAAAGGTCCTTATGTCACACCCTCTGTCCAATTAAAACTCTTTACCTTTCCACCACCAACATCTATTTTACCCAATCAGAACTAAACTAGAGAAAACACCTGACCGAACACGACGTGACAGGACATAGAGCAAAATCGAAAGTTCAGTTCGTCTTCGGCACCGATCCTTAAAACATCTTAATTACACATACAAACGCGTGTTCGAAACGGTACTCCGTTAACGTCTACATTATAACTATTCCACACTTTTCTCTAAATAAACACTCTCTTTTGACCACACACATTCCGGATCCTTATTATCACAACTAGTCACGCAACATTAATTTGGCGCGTGATAAGCGTTCTTGGAAATCGAAGAGATTCGATACCGTAGGACGCTACACTTAGAATAAGTTAGTTCGTAATAAATCGTATTTATTATTTAGTCGTTTCGCTGGCACCCAACAATCCTACAATAATTATATCAAATTCATCACGGAACACCCTGTATGTCTCATGACACCTTCGAGGACAACATAGCTGTTGAAAATAAGATACGTCTTAACTTGTATACAAAAATTAATCTCTCAGGAGAAATAGATATATCTTTAAATTATGTGTAGGAAGGATTTTAGTAAAACTAAGCTCTTCTTAAACTCTGCTTCTGGGTAACTTCTTTATTCTCTTCGTACTCTGGTCGGATAGTGCCCCAAAAGCGCATCCCTCGCTGTTTTATAGAGCGTGTCTCTTCTCCGTCGCCTTGTCTTCGTGTGTCCGTAGACTCTTCCGTTGTACTCCAGTCCAGATGCCCCAGCTTGGTGTCTAGCATCCCCATTTGTGGCTGTTGTCCTTGAGCCTCGGCGAGGCCTTCCTAAAACTCCAACGAAGGGCTGTCTTCCGCCGGATGAAAGTTGCCCACATATGCGCCGAAGAGGTTCCGAGAACGCGTTAGATAAGAATTAGGGACCGAGGGCGAGCTGCAATCGCATATTCCTTTTTCTTCATTTTAGTTTTGACTCTCTACGCGAACAGTCAGAATACTTAAGATATACCTTCCTTAACACTAGATTTACGGAACCCGTCAATTTGACGGAAGGTGTTCCGTCGTGGAACAAGGAAGACCCGTTACGGTCTTCCAACAGCCAGGTCTTAGGGTCGAACAATTCGGCATCGGAATTTCCCGCTCCATGCCTTCAGCATGTTTGACTGCTGTACCTTTTTTCTTTTGACTTCTCGTGTCGCGGAACACGAGAATCCTGGAAATCCCTAATTTAACGAAATTAGGCGACGGCTCTTAAGACTTGGCAGACAATAGGCCTGAGGGCTCCACGTGGTACGCACACGTTGGAAGCCTCAGGCCTTCGCTAGGGGTAACAATCGGCCGATGGGGTCACCGGCGCGCGGGTGAACCCCAGGTACCCCACCTTGGAGGAGAGGGTTTCCTCCACTATCGTGGTTTTTCGGGGGAACCTTCCCTCACTCCAAGGTAACGGACTCGCGGCCCAAGGGAACGCCCTTGGTCGACGACACTTCCAATCGAGCACGCAAGGACATCGGTTCTTTGCAACGACTTCCAATCGAGCACTCAACGACATCGGGTCTTTCCAACGAGTTCCGAACGAAACATCAGAGACGACAGGTCTCTTATAACACGAGACGATTTTCGTATCTCCTCGTTAAGTCGACGAGATACCGTGTCGCGTCGAACCGTCCATCCACATCGGGATATCTTCGCGACTTACAACCGCGAAGACGAATTATTTCGGGCGGAAACCACGCGACCAGGAAGATCAAGGGAACGACGCGATACCCCCTTGATACCTCCGGAAACAGAAGGGTTGCTCCAATTATACGATGGTAACAGATTTAGTTAACTTATATTAAGACTGTTAATATAATATATAATAATATTTTAATTAAACTGATCGTTAAAAAAAAGCACGTGGTTTCCTTTACCTGTTAATTTGACAGGTAATAGGTTTACAGATAGGTATATAGATTAGTCCTATACCTATTTTATTCTATAGCATTGCAATGGCTATAGCACGCCGATAGAATCTTTCTCCTTATTTATGCAAGAAAGTTAGCTCACCACGATATTGGTCGAAAATGTCAATAAAATTGAATTTTCCAGCCAGATTTTATAGCATTGCAATGGCTATAGCACGCCAATAGAATCTTTTCTCTTTATTTATGCAAGAAAATTAGCTCACCACGATATTAGTCGAAAATGTCAATAAAATTGAATTTTCCAGCCAGATTTTATAGCATTGCAATGGCTATAGCACGCCAATAGAATCTTTTCTCTTTATTTATGCAAGAAAATTAGCTCACCACGATATTAGTCGAAAAAAATAGGTATACAGATAGCAATCCGTAAACCTAGTGTTAAGATAGAATAAAGATAATTATAAAATACAGATAGTTATTTCCTTTTACCCATAATCCCAATTTCCTTTTAGCCATAATGGTCAAAATGTCACTTTGAACCACGGCAACCTCTAAACCATTCTCCCGTTTATTTTGTAGAGATATCATCGAAGGACGACTCCTCGTATCTCGATTCAGAAAGTTTGTCGTTATCTCTAGAATATTCAAATTTGTTCCAAGGGAACAGGTTTTTAAGAAAGTCTGTACAACACTGATACTTTCCTTTAGGAATCCGCATAAAACCAAAGCTGGTAAGTTTGCCGCTGCGATAAAACACCTTAAGTCTGAGACATCTAGTTTCATTATTGCCCGAAGTCGCTGATTTTCGGAAGAAAATCCAGCAGACAATGCAACGTAACGTGACAATGCAACGTTCCACGTTTTCCTGTAGGGATTGAATCAAAGCTAAAGCTACTTCAAGCTGTCCTGATTGAAGAGGCTATCTCCTCAGGTTTCTATCAATTCAATCGTTCAGACTCTAGAACATGGAAACTTCGACCTGACCAATTTTACGATTTCTCCTTTGAACAAAGAGCTATTCAAAGAGATTTTCAATTTCTTAATCACATTACCACCTTTATTACCAATTTTACGATGAATGCGACACGAATTTTAATTGCAAGGGGTCGAGAAATAATGAGGATGAAACGCAACTGTTAGTAATTAATATAATTATTATGGTAATTAATTTAAGATATTGGCAAAATTGCAATTGACTCGCTATATTCGATGTCATTTATTACGTTTCATAATGTCATCATATTTGTCATGCTTTATCAACTTGAAATTATTACGCGATGAATTGATGATCAAACTGAACATACAGAACCTTGTTTACAATTCACACTGTTAGCAGCTTCTTGAATTCTTATTAATATTGAACAAATAATGTAATATCATTACGTAAAAAAAATGTAGCAGTCTATTGAAAAATTAACTTGACCTTGATATCTCATCCACTATTTCCCCACCAAAGATAATATTTATACCACATTACGAAGCAAACAATTTTTGTCTCAATATTTTTTTTCTATCTATATAGTCCAGATAAAACAGACACCCTGTATAATAATGCTATATTCTATTCGGTCTATATGTATCATGGATGTTCATTCCTTTTGTCATATATTGCTATGTAGTTTGATCTATAAATTGATACTTATAGGCAATGGAAGACAATTCGTGTGTCCATTTTTATCTATATTGAGTATGTTAAAAATGTTGCGTTTATTACATTATGATTTATCAGATGCCTTCTGTAAACGTAGAACCCTAAAGTTATATTGTTCAAGCACCTCACACATAGGTTACCTCCATGTCAGTACATATTAAGGGGGCAGCACAATTCGACGCGCTTAAAAATTAGCGTTACTTTAAAGAAACACCGGAGAAATTAGAAATCGCTTGGTTAATATAAGCTCTTGTGACTCGTTTCAATATATTATAAGCTAATTATGTAGAACAACATTCAATTTTGAATGTCCAAATCCTGAAGTAATCTTTTTCAATATGGTGTTTTGGTGTGCAGGATTCCAACCGAATGGTGATAGTGACACAAAAAGATCAAAAAGAGTTTGAAACCAGAACATATTCTCTAGGCATTGACGATCAAACATTTCAACTTTTTTGAAAATTAATAAAATGGCAGCTATTTATAGTTGATTTATCGAATTTTTCCGAAAAATTTCGTCGTTTTTTGTTAATAACTTTTGAAATTGTTAACAATTTTTAGAAAATCGATAGTTAGTACCTAATAAATGTTATAATGAAGATATATGCAAAATTTCATAACAATTGGTCGATTAGGTTCCGAGATATTTTGTACACCATTTTTCGAAATACAGTTTCAAGAAAAGTGTGTTTAAAGCTTCGAAACGTAATTTTTCATACATACCCTTAATTTTCCACTAATCAATCATTACTATCTTATACATATGATCATCTACTTTAACTTTAGTTTATCATACGGCTGATAGATTGGATCACCGGGCAATTCGACCGTTTTTAGAATTTTTGAACGATCGTCTATTAGGTGTTTTAATCACTTTTTCTCCGGGTGTGACGTATAGTGCAGCAACTATTGTTCTCATGATTAAATTCATATTGCTCATATTTCATAAGACATTGGAGAAGCCTTTATTGAAAATATTAGCAGCAATATAAACATCAATTTCCGCATTTGTAATGACGCTAAATAAACTTCCTTTGGACCTAAACGCTAAATAGTATTATCAAAATTTCGTCTTAATTTTGGATCATCCACCCAAAGCAGACCAAAAACAGACATATATATTGTCGACTCCTCGATTTTGTTTTCTTTGGACCTAAAAGCTAAAGAATATTATCAGAATTTCGTCTTAATTTTGTGTCAATCCACCCAAAGCAGACCAAAAACAGACATATATATTGTCAACTCCTCGATTTTTCTGATATTATTACCTATAGAATCGATTCTATGCTAATAGACTTCCACACGAAGTCGTTACACATGTGCCGATGCGTTACACACGCAAGATCGTGAGTGGGTTTTGACTTTATTACATCCAAAAATAATTTGTTTTAATGGCTGGGGCATTTCGTATATTGCTTTCAAGACTTTAGACTACTATTTAAGACGAAAAAGAAAGACTCGATGTATTCAAAATTTCAAACTGTCTTACCCCCTTAATTACGAGGTTAACTCAGAGACGCGGCCCGATTGCAGCGCCACCAGCGAGTATAACGAGACTTATGACCCCGCGAAATTCAAAAGAATAGATTGCTGTACGCAATATGCTGCAATTATACTGTCTGAATATTTCTGAGATAAACTGTATTTATATTCTCAAAAATCGTATTTACTCCAAGTGCATGCTTTGTTTTCAGTTAAGTATACAACAACGTTTCACTTTAAATTATTTTTTGATATAATTGATTCAATATAAAGAAATTAAAAAATTAATGCGAGAAATATAATAAGAAATATAATGCGAGTATATTCTAATAGGAAATATATTCTTCTGTTGCAAATTGATAGAATTTGGGATGGCAGTGTAGTTAAAAAGGAAGGAAAAATAATTATAGAAAGACAACGCTTTAATAATTGGTAACTCGATCGGTGTGTGCTGTACAACGATTGCTTAGAGACTGATTCGTTTGAACAAAGGAATTTGGCTGGCGACAGACACGTACACAATCATACATTAGTATGTAATAATGAAAAACATTTTAACATCGACGTTATATGTAAGATATCTCGACTTATGTCTTTAACATTCCAACACAAATAACAATCCATTTAAAAATAAATATATCCTATGTTTTTGCTAGTTAATCTCTATTTGTCGATAGCGTGTCTATTGGAATCCTGAGACACCTGTTTGAAACTTTACTGTCTACTAGTTCGAGCTCTGCTGTGTACTCTTAGAAATTCTATCACCCTTGCAATCTTGAGAGTTTTTATAGCTCGTGTTCCTCCTTCCATCGCGTCTCAGTGCGTTATTTTTCTAGAGGAAGAATGGAGTCACTCTGCTATGGGGAGTGGACAGCAGTTTGGCTAACTCTGTGGAAAGTCCACAGAGTTCTATCTAGTCACTGGAGCCACTGAGCAACCTATCGTCGTATAATCTCTTTGGGAATCACAGAGTTCTTGATAAAGTAATTTATTATTAACACGTGTAGAAAAATAAACAAAAATAGTATGTGCATACTGCTAAAAAGTCTGAGCCCTGTTTTAGTACCTCCTAAGTCGAGCATTTCACCTGTTATGTAAATCACAACTGAATATTGACAATATTGACAAATGGTAGAAACATTAGCAATAAACTCGAATTTAGCGATGATTGCTGACTTTGTTATAAATGTGCCTTATGATTAAGTGTAACAAATTGGTTCTGAAATTATTAAAGTAATATATTACAAGATATTGCATTCTTGAGGACAATATAAAACTACTGAATTACGTCTAAATTAGGTTATAGTGCAGTGGTAAGTTATTGTATTAAACAGTAGTTTCGATTGATGCAAAAATGAATAACTTTTACTATTAATTATTTTACTATTAGTAAAATACCATAGCTGACCTTGTGCAACCTTGAATGATTTTCGTTTATAGATCATGTATATCGTCAATAGGTCGTCCTCAATTGGCGACGGTTAATGACGAACCAAATTTCTTGAGGAACGTTGTGTTTATAGTGGACTGTATTTTACTTAGTAGTTTCGGATAACTCTTCTGAACTCTACGAATGTTAATGACTGACTCCTCTGACTGATTGATTGGTACTGACTCAACTAACTTGTGCGATGCACGATCTTTCGGAGCCCATGGTTTCCAAAGGGAAATCGGTTTTCTCATTGGTGGTTGACAGGACCGAGGGTGGGCCCTCGATCCGCGAATCAGATACCCCCAAAGAAGGGAGGACCGTCTTCCGCGACCAGGTCTGCCGGTGGAGGAAGCCTCTCCCTCAAAGGGGGTTGCTGGTGGGTCACCCGCACATTCGTGATCCTTCCTGAAGGACCCGTTACTTTATGGCTCCGAAAGTCGCGACATCGCACATGGCCTGGTCCCTTTCTTTGCAGGCCTATTGTCAGCCAAATCCTAAGTGCTGTTGCCTGCTTTCTAACATTAATGGCTAAAGAAAGCCTCGTGTCCGGTGACCCGAGGGAAATAAAGAATTGTTTGAAAATGCATTGAAAATGAAGATAGAAAGGTCACGGAACTTGAACTAAAACAGCAATTAGAATCTGGCTGCCAGAAGACCCTAACGGTCTTCTGGGTCTATTCTAAACAAAGGGCCGAATGAAATACCGGCACGACATTCCAAGGCTTAGCAGATCATTATATTCGTCTTAAAAAATAAGTTTGACGTTTATATCACATCTATGCTACCACCTATGAAAGAACTATTAACCCTTTGGTCTCGAAGATTTCTTCGTTATGAAGATGCAATTCGAAGCTCTTCTTAGATTTTTATAAGCTCACTGATATTCTTTATGCTAAAATTAAAAAAGGAAAATCGTGAATTTGCGTGAGAAACAAACGAATAGAATAATTTTATTTCGATGTTCTTAATATAATTATCATCGTCTATTATTTAAGTTATAGTATTAAAACACGGTGATTGAGAGTCACCTCTCGAGTGCAAAGGGTTAATATTATACTATGTACTCCTGGAAATCACACAATCTTTCCCTGACACTTTTTTCCTATTATTAGAAGCAAGTAAGTTATTCAGGTGGCCTCTTTTAGGTGCCTCGTCAATTATAATTAATGGAAAAAGTAATTTACAATATAGTAAATAAATTACAACATATAGTTGTAATCCCATCAAACTCACAAAGTTCGAAACCTTAGAAATTTTGAGTTATCCATTGCCTCATGTATAGCTTTTTATTTTTACATATATACTTTTCTAATTTATATATGTTATAATTTTGACACTAGGTAATTTTTTAAAATGATTCACGTGTAAAACATTAAGCAACAGAAAGACATTATTAATGTACTGTACACACATTGTTATACATTGTTACTCATACACACTGTTTACTCGATTTATGAAAAATAATTAAACAAAAATACTGTTAAAAAGTTATTATTTTTCGAATATAAGCAAATGTATACAAGGACTTCTAATAAGTACGATAGAATTTGAATATTTGAACATTGAGAATTTGAACATTTAATTTGAATATTAAAATACATGCAAGATATCAGCTTAAAAAATTTTTTAATTCCAATTTGTTGTATTCATTTATTTCAGTTTCCATTTATAAATCACGTACAATTGTAAACTTTGCCACTTATTTTCGAAGAACTGATTAGTTTAATATTTTCTCCATTTTGAAGTTTTTATACGTATGCAGTATATTTTTTATTAAATAAACGAATGTGAATATTTATGGATATCCAATGCGATTTTTAAATAAATGTAATTTGTTTTGTAACATACACCAGCGAAAGCAATAGAAATAACGGGTCAGAAATAAATCGTATATTCCTTTAGTCGTAAATTGCTGAATTAATGTCGTGATTTTTCTGTTTTAAATGTTTTGAAACAAAACATCACATTGATAGAAACAGATTGTAGATTCCGGATCACAGCATAAACGAAAAGATTTATTATTTTTTAAATCCAATATATATTTAGCCTTTTATTTTATTAATATTTTTGATCTTACAAAGTAGTATCGTCATAATAGAATTTTCAATTACTAATTTTTGCAATACTGTAAATGCATATTATTAAATAGGATATTCACCACTGAAATATCAATAAAACTATTCGAGTTGATTGTTTCATAAATTCTCAAATAACATTTCGAACCTAAAATTTATATGTTTACAATTTTATTAATAACTTATTTCTTTTTAAATACATTCTATAGTATAATCATTGTATATTGATCCTGATTAAGAAATTTGTTTTAACCGAATTTATATTTTTATTTCATTTTGATTAAAAAATTTTAGATTGGCACTATAATTATAATTTTCAGTTATGTGTACATTTTTTAAATAAACTCATTTTTGTAAAATTTTTATTAACATAATAGAAATTTTATTTAAAGTGAAGTATTACAACAGAATAATATAACGGTGTTATTACTTAATCTGCTTACATTATATAGATTTAAAATATACATTAACCTTATGAAGGTAAATGTTCATATCACAATAATAATAAAATGTAATTAATGTAAATTTTTTACCAGATATAACTTTTTGAGTCAAGTTATGAAAATCATTTACATATTTGCAATTATATTTCTAATTGTATAATATCCTGTAATGTTATAAAAATCATTGAAGATAACAAAGAAACATAATTATTAATTCAAAATATATATAGTCAATATTAATAACAATATTGAATAATAATATTTTCTAGGTATAAATTTAAATGAAAACAATTTTGCAGGAATGAGTTTATATGACAAATGTTACCTCACAGTTTTAAATCACTGTATTAATTGAAAAGGTAATAAATATGAAAAATATCATTGAAAAATAATAACGATACAGTAGTATTGTATTTTAAATGAAATTGTAGGAGCTGTATGTAAAATGTAGAATTACATTTATTGTTATACAATATATAACAGGTTTTCAAAAATAAGTGGAATAAAGATAGTAAAACACAAGTATTATTTATCATGAACAAAAGATTATTTGAAAACACATAACAAATGTCACCTCACAATTTAAAATCACTCTATTAATTCGAAACGTAATATTAAATTTCACAATTTGATTAATCAAAGTGCTCGTTCATTTATCAAAGCGTTGACAATTTCGTAATTGATGTATTCAAACAATTTTCGTATAATTGTCTCTTAATTTTCACATACCTTAAATCAAACAAAAGGTCATTTATAATCACTTCGTTATATTCAATCGATATTATAACTGGATACTAAATATTAAGAATAAAATTAATATTTTAATTTATTTTATTGCAACTTATATGTTGCAACTTATAAAATGGAATTAATTAATGAGTCTATTTATGGATTATAGAGTCATAATGAGACTACCACGATATACACCCAAAATTACTAATGAGAAACGGCTGTGGGTAACTCGAAAATTCAGATCCTTTTTAAACCTTTTTAGTTTGTTGAGCACCTCAAAAATTGTAAATTATTCTTCTTATTAGCTACAAATTGAATCTTCAGGGTAAAAATAACCGCTTTCGTGTATTTCGGTGTTTTCCTATTAATTTTTAAAACAATAAATATGTATTTAAAGCAACAGTAGGCGTGAGAAAAGTGTTTGAAATGAAAATTTAATGATTTCTTATACTTTTTAAAGTTATACTATGAAAACAGTGCAAATTTTTTATTTAAACAAAATATTCCTTGATACTGTAATTAAATAATATTTTATTTCTTCTCTCGTGAAATTTTGATAGTGTAATTTTAGAAAGTTTGGAACATTACTAAATTTTCACTCAAAACTTTTTTTATAGTTATTGTAATTTTAATAATGGGTAGATACATATCAAAGATATTTTTACATTAAAGCAGCGAATTATAATCGATAGAAGAAATATATAGTCAACACCTCTTAAGGTCGCAAATAAATTCACACAAAGGTTAAAAAAAATTCAAATTTTCAAGTTATCTTGTCTAAAATTTTCTCTTTCCTCTTTGCCCTTTTACCCTTCGAGTACTCCGTATTCGTACTCTCACAAAATTGTATTATGATTGTTATAAATTTAATTTAAAAATCAAGATGGAATGTACAATTCAGATATACGACTATAAAATGTAATTTTTGGGAAAAATAAATAATTTCAAACTATATTTCATAGTATCAAGCTTGATACTCCGATAAGGTCTCGAATCTCGCAATTTCTAAGGATGACTTGGCAGTTATGCACATCTGTTGTTGGAAATTATTCACAAATATACTGTGGAAATTATCATATAAATTATCATATTAAATATTTGTTTCTTACAAAATTCGGAGGCTTATTCAAAGAAATGAAGATTACAGCAAAGATGATTTGAATTGCTGCCAGACATTTTATTACATCTAAGTAATAATATGTTTGAATAACAATGTTATTAATCGAATTACAAATTGTTCAGATATCAGAAATTTGTATAAGGAATATTTTACTATATTAATTGCAAAAGCAAAGTATATTATATGTAGATCGTTCATTTAAATGGTTGGAACATTAATAATGTGTTGATCTCAGTGTCCTAACTTCGATTAAGGATGTAAAATTCGTATAATTTTAACGTGTTCACACGACTCATGGTTGTATTAACCAACCAGATTTAATTACGCGAATAATTACGTCAGTAATGTATCATAGTTAATATTTCATTTCAGCGGAATTTAAAGTATATTTTACAACCTTGATCTTACGTTGTACTGTCGCGTTTAATTAATTCCTGTGATATTATAATATGTATTCAGAATCATTTCTGTGATACCTCTTATTTGTGTACTACCTGTGTATGTTAATCTGTAATAACTTTTCGGCACAGTAAGATTTTTAAGTAATTCGTGTCAGGGAAACCGGTTATCGAATGATTCAAATTCTAATCGATTTCGCGTGATAAATGTTAATCCTGTCTTTTTTTGAGCTTTGGTCTGTTTTCTTAATCTCTCTGGGTCGCTAAATTTATTCTATTTAGTTTTACTCAATTAAAATAAAATTAATTAATTTTATTTAATTTTATTTCTTTTTTTATTTCTCGATGAAACACTGTTCTCACTGCTCTTTATTTCGTTCAATGATCAGTCACTTCTCGTTAGTCACATTGTTATCATATTCGAGTTACAATACTATATAAACCCACTTTCAGTGCAATTTGTATTGCCAACTATATCTTTAAAACATGTTATAATTTCATAATTTTACCTGTTTCATAGGAGTTGTTATTTTCGCTACGTTTTAAATTCAAAATATTTATTTTAGGACAATAAACACTCTTAACCTTACGATGGAGCATATCCATCCCACAGATGCCGAATTTGATGAAATTTTTATGAGGAATAGTTCCGAAAAGAATATTTAACACGTATTTTTTTTTATCGGTCATCGTCTATATTAAAGAGATGAAAACAGCACCCTACTTTGACGTGAAAAACATATTTTCTGGAATATCTTAGGACTTAACAGGACTAGAGGCAAATTTTTTCCTCAAAATATACCTTTCTAAATAGAGAATGCAGTCAAAATGAAATTTTTAAGAGAAATTAACTTCTTACAACAATACGTTAAAGATTCAAATCTTTTTACTCGTTTGACATATAAATCTTAATTCACATCTATGTAAATCAATATACATAATCTGTAGGTCAAAATAGGTGATTCGTGTTCCTGGAATTTTTAATTCTAATCTACAAATAATTATTATTATATAAGTAATTTTCCACGTGGGGCATATTCTAGTAGCATAATACACTTTTCCAACGTTTTGATGAATTGTTACTGAAATAGGATATACTGTTGGTTGCTTCTTAAGTAGTCATAAGGGACATAGTATGCAAATTTGTGACACGGTATCTACCACTGCTTTAAGAACAAAAACTTTCATGACCTATGTATATTGTCTTTGAATGACTTACAATCTCAAGTTTTACGTTTTTATCAAAATATTTATATTACCGAATATTTATGGGTATTGCAGAAATCAAAAATGATATCAAAATATTTATAGATATTCCAAGGAATATGTTTTGGATCCTTAATTTTGGAGACTGTTTTTGTGGATAGAAGTGGACACCAATATCTTCTACGTTTTTTAACAGTTATCACATTAGTATATTTAGATAAATATAGAATATTTATTGGTATCGCAGGAATCAAAAATAATATTAAAATATTTGTGGATATTGCAAGAATCAAAAATAATATCAAAATATTTATAGATATTCTAAGAAATATGTTTTGGATCCCTAACTTTGGGGGCTGTTTTTGTGGATAGAAGTGGAAACCAATATCTTCTACGTCTTTTAACAGTTAACACATTAGTATATTTACATAAATATCGAATATTTATTGGTATCGCAGGAATCAAAAATAATATTAAAATATTTGTGGATATTGCAAGAATCAAAAATAATATCAAAATATTTATAGATATTCTAAGAAATATGTTTTGGATCCTTAATTTTGGGGGCTGTTTTTGTGGATAGAAGTGGAAACCAATATCTTCTACGTTTTTTAACAGTTAACACATTAGTATATTTAGATAAAAATATTTAAATAATAAAACCAACTCGCAATGAACTATTTCAAACAAAAAATTGATTGAAATTTTCCAAAAAATTCTTCTCTCCCTCTCTCTCTGTCACTCTTATTAACCATTACATATCCATGTTTCCTCTTTGACGATTCTCACAGAACTGTTTTATTCTGGCACATTCTTCTAAACATTTTTTTAACAACATTCATACTAGATTTCACTCGCACATATTATATTTATATCATCGTAAATGCGTTTCACTTATTCAACCTCATTCGCATTCACACATATAAAACCAACGCAGTTTCCATCATTTGGATTTAACACTTTGCGCTCGACGATTTTTTGGCTAAAGAAGGGTACGAGTTGAAAAATTTTCTACTATAAGGCTGATGATATTTTTTGAGCAGTAAATAAGAAATCGTGTAATAATTAACAGGTAGAATTATTTAATTTCGATACCTCGAATACTGTTACATTATTTTAACCCTTTGCACTCGAGGGGTGAGCTTCAGTCACCATTTCATAAACTTTGGAAGATCGATATTAATTAATATATCAAATTTAATATAATATAACAGTGTGCGAGGTATCGAAATCAAATAATTCTACAATTCTATTATTATATAATTCTTTATTTACTGTTTAAAAAAGTATCGTCAGTTTTTTAGTAGAGTATCTTTGAATTTCTATTCTTCTCTAGCCAAAAAATCGTCGAGTGCAAAGGGTTAAATTTGATATATTAATTAATATCGAGCTTCGAAATTTTATCAAATGGCGCCTCTCGAGTGCTAAGGGTTAATATGAGTAATGGCGGATAAGAAAAAATATGCGACACATATTTGTTTGAGAACTATGTCTCATAAATTCATCAAATTCGATGTGGGCGTGTTGTATATGTTCCCTTGTTAATGACTTGCCACGTTTCTCTTACCTGAATAATTTGTTGCTTCAATTTTATAATATTGTTTCTCAAATAAGCTTCGGTATCTTTTAAAACTACCACAGGCCTCTATTAATCTGTCAGATTGATATAGATTGATCGTAAATGTACGTGGCGTTGATTGAGAGGAAATTCACTAAATCGATCCTTTTTCTTTTTTTTTCTTAAATTCACTAACACGCGATATTAGCCAAAATAAAAAAAATTCTAATAAAGAATTAATTTTTGGTTTGAAATGATTGATGGTTTCCATTATGTTGCGTATAAACTAACGACGCATAAGAAGAACTGTCATAAAATTTACGGCTAGCGAATTTTAATACCTTTGGCAGCAAAAGAATAAAGCGAACCTTATCTTTAGTGACAAAATTTTGTTTAAAAGGTAAAATAAAATGTCTATAAATTTAATAATAGTTGTTTGTAAGTATAAATCTTAAGTGATATTTACTATTATATTTGAAGGGCAAAAGAACAAAAAGTTAAGTATGAACTTCCGTGACTAAATATCATAGTTTACTTTAGTGTTTTATTGCATTAGTATTTACTCGAAAAACACTAAAATTCATTGAGTGCGTTATCATTTTATCGTCTATTGTATTTTCTATACATGGTGTTCCACATAACACTTTCCACGATTTTTCAAGATTTTGCGATAATCTGACAAAAAATTTGTTAATCAGAAGTTGATCAGTTTCGATTAGCTATACAGTGCAATACAAAAAATTTCAATAAACTTTTTTGCAATGTTTTTCGAGGTAATCTTCGTTTCTTTAAATAGCACTTTGTATTTTTGACTTAACAGTGTTACATTAGTAACACATTGCATTGTATTACAATAGTAATGCATAGCTCATATATAGACGTATTCAACGACTTAGTATACCGTGACCTTCAAATGATCTTAAAGGTAAAGAAATTAAAATTTGAACGAAAAATAACGATCAGCACGAATGCGTAATAATAACTTGCGTTTATTATTAAGACTCGAAATTACATTTAAATTAGGAGCCTCTTATATAACACCTTGTAGTGCTAAATCATATACCGATAATATAATAAGATTGTTTAAAATACCACGTTGTTCGTTGATTTTGCTATAGCAAATTTTGTTGCATTTGAAGGTATTCTTCATATGGACTCACTTTAATTTGCTTCTACATATTCTATATATGATACTCTACAGATAATCCAACTTCTGTATTACGTTATGAACGTAATTTGAAGTTTGCAAATAAAAATAAAACGAAAAGTAAAGAGAAGAGATATACATATAATATAACTAGCACAACAAATATATTTAAATCACGATTAATAATTTAAATTTATATTCACACATTTCTATAAATTCTATTATTAATTTATAATA
>NW_016913651.1:3242-57755 GCF_001483705.2 Eufriesea mexicana | reverse complement strand
ATATAATATAATATTAATTTTATTTAACATTGTGCCTTTTTTCATTTTTCTATTTACTATATTAATCTTTTTCTTCTCAATTTCGCCAGGTACTTCAAGAAATGGTGTTCAATGACCTGACAAGCATTTCCTGCGAAGAATTTATACGTTTCACTTCAAGGATTTCGGAATTCTCGTCAACATTTCACTTCAAAATATAATAGCGCTTACATTATGGTAATTATTTATGTAAGTTCGATGTGCATATTAAAGCAAACGTATAACTTTGCGCTTCAATTTCATGTGCATACATATTAATGCATAATTAACAAATTATGTAATTTCCAGGAAAATGCATTTTCACGAATGAATTCTCTTTCAATGGAATTATTGTCCATTTCTGACAGAAAAATGTGCACAGATGTGCTTTACCAGAAATGGACTTATAATACATTCAATTTACATCGTTTTACGATAAAAAAATATTTGTACCTATAGTAATACAAATTTGTATTAATTTTCAGGTTTTGGATGTATGTAAATAGAGATGAAGACTGAAGGACAAAAGAAGAAATATTATAAAACAGTGATAGAAAATTAATTTTCAACAATAGTACCATCAAAGAAAATTTGAATATTATATGTATAAATAATAATAATTGAAGTCCTATGATAAAAATAATTAGACATATACAACTATATTATATCTCCATAAAAATTAATATTAATTACTAGAAACCACAAATAGTAGAATTAAGAAATTTTTATCTTATATTTATTTCTATTTTATATTATATTATGATTTATTATTTATATGTGTACAATTAACAGTACAATTACTGACCGATAATATATAACTAAATGTAGTATATATACACAATAATAATTAACGTAATGTAATTGGAAACATACAGGTAAACACAATTAACTTATCAGTGACATATATAATTAATTAATTTAAAAAAATTTATTATTTGGCAAAATGAAGCCATTTTCTCGAAACATAAGTAAGATAGAATGTACTAAATTAGATAAACTAAATAAGATAAATTAAAATAACTAAATTAGTATTATAAATTTGTAATTATCATAATTCATCTACATTCCATACGTTATTAATTGTCTGATAAAAATAATCACAATTTACATAGGATTATTAGTAAGATATAAAATTATTTAGTTCATTCCTATAAAATTTGTAATTTTCTGGAAAAATTATACTCATATTAATGTATGTATACACAAATTATATATAAAATACTGTGCATTATTCTCAGTACTATTGTTTATTGTAAATAAAAGTGTTTCATTTCACAAAAATTTGGATTAACTCATGCCATATGATGAAATTTGTACATATTTACGATCAATCTTTATATTAATTATTTAAATTATTTTTTCTAATTAAAGCTAGCTACTTTTATTTCAGTAGTATCGATAAATATTTCCGAAATAACTTAAATATTTTCAAAACAACGTAAATAAATGCATTTTTCTCATATATACATTTAGAAATTTGTATATTTAATCAAAACAATGTAAATATTATATTTAGATACAAAATACACAAAATGCTGCATTTTGCAATTATATTTGAAATACAAAAATGTTATCATTCAGTTTCTCAAATAATTCATCTAAAATATTTTGTCCCATTTCATCGTAATTACATTTATTTTTACATTACATTTCAAAAAATATTTTGGATTATATCAATGTCAGCGAACGTCTTAAATTATCGCTTGTAAGCTATACAACTTGATTTATTATATATACCAGTAAGAGACAAATCTGGTATGTAAGGTGTTTGCTTCCTTCTTTCATACGTAAGTGGTAAAACTGGAGGTATTTTATACTCGATATAATTAAGTGGATATTTAGTGAAATACGACGCCGTCAAGCCAGGTGCACATTGATACTCATAATTGTCGGATTTAAAGAAAGCTAAGGGATGAAAGCTTCCGGTGCGATCCTTATATTGGCTACGATGAAGTTGCACTGCCTATAAGAAGATATAACATAATTTGTATAGGTTAGGTCGACAGTGATAGGTTAGGTTGTCAGTGTTACGTGAAAAAGCAAAGTTGATCTCACGATACTTATGGTTATACAATACTTTATTATCTTCTGCATTCAACACTTGTACAATATCGTGAGTGAGACAATGAACGTGGCAAGGTTCTTTTCCAAAAATAAATTTTTGTATTAAAAGTAAATTATGTAACAATAACATATTTATTACTTAACATAACAGTAATATTTTTAGACGATTGATATATCGTTGTTGTTACTAATATATTATAATATTTTCTGATAATTATGTTATGTCATATTTTGACATACTTGTAATTTTATTAACATTTGAGTACGAAATTAAACATCGTTTGACACGGAAAGATATATGTACATTTTTGGTTAAAGACAAAATATTGTACTGTTATTTCATTATTAATATTATATTTGTAATAATATTGAAATATTAATTTCGAATAGTATGTAATACTACATAATCAAAGTGTAATAGTATATTATTATAGATTAATAATATAATAATGTATATAGTAATGTAATAGCTTAATAGCGTAATAGTGAAATAATAGTATTCGAATAGTATAATATATATACATCTTCCTGTTGTAATTATTTCACTATTTACTCCTATTGTACAGTTCTTGTAAATTTTGTATACTCAGGGTCGCATAAAGATTATAATTGAGGTAGAGGTGGGTAGATTCATAGTAATCTTAGTTACCATGTCACGATGGTAAAAATAATAATGACACATCGTATGAAAATGAAATGACAATGACACTGAAGACCTAGAAAATATAACCTTGAGAAAAGTTTGTTACCCATTATATAGTATTTCTTTAAATAAATATTAATGAACCAATCAGAGTATTTTTGTTTAGTATAATATATAATAGTATAATAGTTCAAGTCCAACTTTAAGATGGTTTCAAGAAATATTTATCAATGTTTCTTCTTTTCAAATTTTCAAGGTCACTCTTTGTAAATGCCAATCAATCTTCTGTAGATATACCTATAACCTTAATGTAACGTAGTTTATCGACAACTTTAAGATGATTGCATGAAATTTTTGTCAACATTTCTGCCTTCTAAGTTTTCAAGGTCACCCTTTGTAAATACCAATCAATCTTCTGTAAATTTACCTATAATCTTAATGTAACGTTGTTTAAGTACAACTTTCAGATGATTTCATAAAATTTTTGTCAACATTTCTTCCTTTTTAGTTTTCAAGGTCACCATTTGTAAATACCAATCAATCTTCCGTAAATATATCTATAATCTTCCTACACTTATCGTTTATTCAATATTAAAAAGAATTCGGCAACTTAAAAATTAATACGCTCCAATAGAAACTATTCATGTTCAAAATACAGTTATTATACAATAATTTTATAGTATCCAATTCTTTTAAAGCTACTATTACAAAACCTTTCCTGTTTTATTCCATCTTCTGTCGATCGAGATTCCTCTAGATATTTTCAGTATCCTGTCTCTCCTCTGAATTTGCTTTCTACTTTCAAGGATTTTTCCTTAGCTCTCGCGCATTCTTACAAATATACATCTGCCACCCAGATTCTCACGTATGCGAACGATTCTCTTTCCTTCCAGATTTTTCTCTCTCCGCACTTTCTCCACTCCTACCTTTACCTATTCCTAGCCCCATCCTTCTTCTCTAAACCCTATTTAAACTTCGCAATTTTCTTCCAAAACTTCGTCCTTCCTCCCCTATTGAAGAACCCACAGTGGACCTCGGTGTAATCGAGTTTCCTTATTGCACTATCAAGTTACTATTAGAAAAATAAGTTGAGGTCAGAAACCAGAATTCCAAACTCTATTCGCCCAAATTACCCAGTATGAGTATACGTTCGTGACATCTAGGTATGTGCGCATTTGCTTTATTATTTCTCTTACTCTTTTCCTATGTCTTTCTCTATACAGTATCATTGGAACATCGTGTTGTGGGGGTTGCGAGCGGCGAAGAACTCTAGCAAGGGAATAATAAACAGCGACATTGACTTCGATTTAGGCTTTTAGGACGATGCCTAGAGTGCGTGCGGACGGATGGGTGACCACGTGCGAGGATTGTACAGATGAGATATTTATGACTGGGTCGAGTGCAAGTGTCACCGACCAAATTTCCGATAGCACTCAGAATCAACAGTAACCAAAAATAGCCGCATGGGAACATCGGGAAGACAAACGTACAGAAGCTGAATCATGGATCACGCGTCTAGTGGTGACAACCTAGAACTAGTGGAATAACAAACAGTCCCGAAGATAAGGACTTTGCCCTGAGTCAAAGGTCCTACTAGAGAGGGGGCACCAGCCCAATATAAAGATATCGTCTTCGACAGGACAAGGCAGTCTGGAAATCATCATCACCTCGTTCTGCCCGTCTATTCTGCGCGTCATCTAATTATAACTGTAGAGTCACACAGTCTCTACTCGCTGGAGAGTACCTCGGAATACTCAGATTCACTGCAGTCTGTATTTTCTATTCGATTCTCAATAACGCGTAACTCTCGCAATCACAACTCTCGGTCTCAACTCTCTCAAGGACTACCTCAACTCTCTAATGACTATCTCAAAACTCTCCTCTATCTTCCAAAGCGGGCCCTTTTAAGCCCGTCTGGAAGGCAAGGCCTCCCCCGAAGGAGGAGAAAGCTCCCTCCACGTAACGCTCTGGGGTGGAAGGGATTCCTCCTTCGGGTTAGGCTCTCCGAAGGGTCACCCACGCGGGGACCCTTCCCGAGAGATGCCCACGGACGCGTCACCCCCGGTTTACAATGGGGAAAACCGGGGTTGAGCGAGGCTACCTCGCATGGCCTGGCCCCAACTTCCCCAGACTCGTCTGGCCTCCAGACGCTAACCGGGCCTCTATACCTGGGGAAGTCAAAAAATATCCTACATAACTTTGTAGTTTGTTAACCGGAAATAAAGAGAGGTACGATTGAGTTCGCTCAATCGGCTCAAGTTTCTTTTTTATTTTCGTTTCAAATCACTTTCCGTGACACAAGCAATGAACGAAAGTCTAGGAATGCGTCCGAGTGTCTGAAGTACCTGGCCCACCGAAAGCGAGGTTGCGTGGGAAATGAATGATCAACGAAGAGAGCTTGCGTATGAAAAGAGAGAGTGTTAAACTTTAAATAAGGGTGCAAGGGCGCAGAAAATGCTGAAGGCAAGAAGGTGTGTATAGTCGAGAGATAGTGAATAAGAGGATCGTGTGTTTGAGAGTTAGAACTGAGAAGAACTTAGTGCAATATTGTAATTAAATAAACATGTTTTGTTATTAAAAAGGAGTTGTTGTTTATTAGACGTGCAGATCTCGGTCTTCATATGATTATTCTAGCGAGAATTCCTACAGTGTCAATATTTCTAATTTAACAAAACTTCAATTGGGCGAAGCAGAAAATTAAATTAACAACAGAAATATTGGTTACTGCGATATTTCAATCGATGAAAATCGTTGTGTTTAGCATCGAATGAGCACTCGACGTTAAGTGACTATAGTCATTTTTAATATGCAACGAACACTTGACATTGGATTGCCATGATCATTGCCATTATATGGTAAGTGTTCGATATTGGATAACCATAAACGATTTTTTAGGCATAATCATAGTCATTCTTTTAAAATTATGTTATGAAAGTACCATGTAAATATTGCAACAACTGGGTAATATATTTTTAAAAATTATTCTCGCAATAATCTATATAAAATTTTAAGTATGTATTATGCAATAAAGCAATAAGTAATAAAATTATAAAAGGAGACAAAAAGCTCACTGGAAGTAAATACAAATAGTCGCAAAGGTGTTTCTATGAACGCGTAAAGTACAAGCAAATAGCAAATTTCATTACTTTATACAGGTCATCAACTTCCTTCATACGTTTACGATCAATTGTTGAAATGTCATTTGAAGGTATAGTTAAACCACGATTTATAGTTCGACGTATTGTACTTGCGGTGATATCTGGTCGTGGGCTGTATGGTGTTTCCTGCATACCCCATTCGCACAATGGTAACTAAAAGAAATTCATATGAGAAAAGAATGATATAATTCATTATATTTCCGAAGTCAAACACATTACATTATTTATTCCATTTACATAACAATTGTATATTAAAATGTTAAATCGTTATTCATTAGTTTTTAATTAATTGCTTTAATAAATTATATATCAAATATATATAATATAATATATAATATTTTACAATAAATTTATGTCATTATTAATGAATTACATTTATGACTTTATGAAATTCCAATATATTTTTAAATTTATGGATAAACTACAATATCATCTTAGAATTGTTGATCCGAAGTATGACCATCATCGGAAGCCAAGGACAATACTATAACGCGTTATATGTTAATGTAACATTAGAACCTTCTTATAAAATTTTCAACAATTTTTAAAAGAAATAATAAGATAATAACAAATAATTTTTATAACAAGTAATATTTTATGTTAATATACTTATAATTACACCATTTTCAAAGTCTTCATACATTTATTATTTCGAATTACGTTATGAGATCCAAGATTATGTACTCTTGAAAGCCTGTGATCAGCACTATGTCAAGAAAATCGTGGAGGAGCAAGTGTCATACTGGGACCTATTTAGATTAAGCCTGGTAAGTCTCATACCCTGCTATGATATAATATATTCTCAAAAATAAAGAAGCCATATTACCATCAAATACTAAACTTCAATTCTCCAATTTAGATTTTAATGAATTTTTATAAAATATTAGTATAATATATAGATTTTAGTCAGGTAGTGTCTGATGGTAACATAAACAGCAATATTTTTCTGGTAGTAGTTACCAAGAAAATCTGGTAGATAGTTTTACCTGTACTTTATGATAAGTTATAAAACAAGTCTCATTTCATACCTAACTTTCGCAAGGAAACGATACTTTTAGTCACGAGTGCTGTAAAATGGCGCAAGAAGCCACTGCAAAATAGTTGTTAACAAGTGGATAAAGCGTTTTAAATACAAAGACAGTTGATCCTGTGTCAAAACGTAGTTGTGAACTAAATAATTGTAAACAAGGTAGAAATAAAATAGAAGAAGACGAATAAAGAATTTATGTTAAAAACTAGGAAATATTTTCTCTTTTAAGAAAAATCGTCATAAATAACACGATAATAGGAATAATAAACCATAATTTAGCACTGATGGTCTTCGACTCTGAGCTCTTGATTCTTCTTTCCTGATTCTTTATTCGAGTCTCTTTTCTCGAATCTTTCTACGAATAACCTCGCACGTCTTTTCATTCATATATTCTTCTTACATAGTCTTTCCCTCTATCACCGTATCTATTTCCTTATCACTTTATTCCTATCACTCTATCTTCATTCGCGCAGCCATTCCTGATCCCTGCGTGATTGTGGTCGTCCAAACGTCCTCCTTTCGTTTCTCTAATATTCTAGACCAATGATTTTTAACCATTTGCATCTCACGACACACGTAAACTAATTAATTAAGTCCTCTACCATACCAAAAAAAATAATATCACTTGTAACTTTATTTCTCTGTCATTTTTTCATGTAACAATTTAAAGGAAATGAAATCAGTGCTATTTATACAGTTACATTGCTTAAAAATCGCTGATTTTGGACTAAATACTGTTCACTATATACCCAATAGCTGCATTTTTAAATGTTATGTACGAATATTCGATTTATAGGTTATAAATATTTAAATTACACGTACTTAAAATAAACCATGAATACATAAGTACCACATTAATGTCTTGATAAAGTGAAGCAAGTGTTGGGATAAAATTCAGGTCTGAGTTCGATTCCCCAGTTCATCAGAATGTATTTTTTTCTTATATTATATTTTTTATTGTTTTATTTTATATTCTATACTTATATCACGGTAACAGTGAACTTGCTGAATAATACTTAACATTCATTTTAATTTTTCGCTTTATTTAGGGAAGCAACTTTATTTACGTTATACGATTTCCCATAAGAAAATTCATTTGATAGTGTTCTATCCATATTTTAACATTCTTAAATAAATTAGAACCTGTAATTGTCGATATATGCAGACGAATATGAAGTTTAATGAGAACCAGGGTCAAATTCTCCGAAAAAGTAGAATTTGTTTCTGAAAAACTCGAGTTGGTTTTAGAATCATGTTACGTAACTTTTTAGTAGGATTTAGATCCGTTAGGGTCATAGGAGGTCGGGGCCAGGCCACGCGAGATGGCCTCGCGCAAACCCGGCTTACCCTGTTGTAAACCGAGGGTGATGCATCCGTGGTCACATCTCAAAAATGGTCCCCGCGAAGGTGACCCGTCGGAGAGCCTAACCCGGATGGAGGAGTCTCTTCTACCCATGAGCTTTGCGTGGAGGGAGTTTTCTCCTCCTTCGAGGGAGGCCCCTGCCTTCCAGACGAGCTTAAAAAGGCCCGTTCTGGAAGATAGAGCCTAGTTCGACACGCGTTACGAGTTCGTTAAGAGTTGTTAGTTGCAGTCTTTAAGAGTTAAAGTTGAGACTAATTGTGAGTTAGATCCAGTCCCTAATCTGCGGAATTTTAGAGCCGAAGTACTCTCCAACGTAGTAGGGACTGTGTGACTCTACAACATAAACAACTGACTGCATGGAGAGTGCAAACGTCTCGAGCTAGCAGTACTCAGTGTAGCAGCTAAAAGGAACTGTATCTCGTCACTAGGTCGATCTTAGTTGGCGACAATTAGTGACGGACGGTTCTTTGAGGAAGGTTCTGTCTAGCTTCTATAATGTTCAATCCCACTCCTGATATTTGTAAGGGGGCTTGTTCCCACGCGTCGCGAATGCATCGAAGTTATTTCCTTCTTATGAACGCGTGGGGTGCTCTAGACGTTTTACGGTCTAGAGCTGTTATTGTTGTTTGGTAGCCCGAATGTTAATCTGTTTCTTCCTTACTCCCTTCCCCGGAGTCGCGATGAAGTAGAAGGTTTTACTGTTTGAAAGTTGGAAGTTGACTGTTTGAAAGTTGTGGTTTGACTCACTGACCCTTTTCCGCTAGTCAGTTCTTCGCCTTGGCACGTCGAGGATGCGCGCTGATTGGTTGTTTAGAAAAATGTTTATTTCCGAATCAGCGGCATCGTATGTGTCGTGATCACCTCTTCCATGCGCCCTTGACGCGCCTTCTCCTGCAAGCGTGGGATGACACTTGAGCGGACGTGAGGTCATGGGTTTTTCCCAAGGGTTACGGTGTTCGTCCAGGTCCGGTGCGTCGGTAGTTTGTTACCCTGAGCAGGACTTCGGGATGACCCTTCAGAATTACCGAGGTTTATAACACGTCCTTTGGCTATTGAGCGTAGGCGAAATGAAGATTTGAAAGAATATTAGTTTCATTGCCCCCCAATATACCTAGAGTCCAACTCTAAAATAGTCTGACTTTCCGATCGTGTTATAAACCTTAGAAATACCGACTTCACGGCTCATTTAGCGATGCCAAGGCGGGAGACTCCATATGCACCGCGTAACAGGGCTTACTAATAATCTAATAATAAGAACTGGCCGATAATATACTATATCGTAAGGACTCTCTAAAGGCACTGTCTCGCAGAAACTGTCTAAAGGAACTCTCTAAGACGAATTGTCTAACGACTGTTTATTATCTTCTCTTTTCGGGCTGGCATTCCTATATATATTCTTACACTTCGAAGTGGTAAGTGGACTGTATTTTAGTAGAACTCTCTTCGTGACTGCTCTGTCGGTGGTTTTATAAGCTTCCTCTGTCTACTGATTGGTTGCGAATAATATTGGGGGTATATGCTAGCTCCAGCGTCTTTCGGTGGTGGTGGTTGTTTAAACAATCTGGGTCCTTATGCCTGTCGTCTTAAGGGTGATATATTGTTGCTTATTACGGTTTACCCAAGTGGTGGTTTAGGCGATAATGAGTGTATAGTCGTCAAGAGACGCTGTCAATAAGGACATAAAGCAGTCTTTCACTTGACCTGGGACATTGCGGTCCTAGAGCCGCAACACTGGTACTTGTAAAATTTCAGAGCTTTCACATTTAGATACACAGTCTGCCCTAAACAAAAGGATGAACGGAATACGGGAAACGGTATTTCAAGAATTAACAAGAACGATCTGTCAAATATGTCTCCATTTTATGAATTTTCACAATATTCACAAATATATTATAGTATGAAAGGTGCCAAATGTTCACGATTTATGTGAATAAACACGTACAATAAAACATAACGTTGTACGTACCTAGTGTATCGTGTCGCGAATGAATTTGGGGAAATTTTGACGGATTATAAGGCCGTCTCGCGATCTCGTAATGTTGCCCGATAAATTAATATTGAGCAACTGTTTCAATTAGCACGGGCAAAAAGATGATCTCGGATGGAGTCGAACGCTAGACTCTGTACGACGATAGGAACTTAACTCTTGGATGTCTCGATTGGAAGGCTGGAACTATACCCTTTGGCGTTTCAATGTGAACTGTGTTCCTCGGCGATTCGATTGGAACTATCCTGCTCAAGGATCCGTTTTGAACTGTGTTCCTTGACGATTCATTTAGAAGTCCTCCTCAATTTTCCTAAGATCGGTCTTAGGAAAAATTGGGAGTTCGCCAAATATTATTGGCCAATTAGATCAAGAGCGTTCCCTTGGTTCACAAATCGGTCACTTTGAAGGAAGAGAAGGTTCTCCCAAGCGAAGACGGTGGTGGAGGAAACCCTCTCCATCAAGGTATGGTACGCGGGAGTCCACCCGCGCGCTGGTCACCCCATCGGCCGTTAATGACCCCTAGCTAGGGCCTGAGGCTTCCAACGTGTGCGGACCACGTGGAGCCCTCAGGTCTATTGTCAGCCAAGTCTTAAGAGCCGTCGCTTAATTTCGTTAAATTAAGGTTTTCACGGATTCTCGTGTTCCGCGACACGAGAAGTCATAATAAAAGTGAAAATTTACAAACATGCAGAAAGCATGGATATGAAAATTCCGATGCCGAATTTTTCTGACCCTAAAGACTTGGCTGTTGGAAGATCATAACGGTGTCTTCCTTGTTCCATGACGTAATGCCAAGTGCACATAAATAAAAAATACGTTTATGAAATTTTAAATTTTTTAAACAAACTACTCTCCTCCTCATATTATAAATATTATTAGATAATATTCTGCATCGAAAAGTTAAGTGGAAAAAGTAAGTATAGTAAAAATTTAGGCAGAGGTCAAAAGTGACCCGGTGTCGGATCGTCGCATCGCTCGTCTACGGTCGGCTATTCGAGAATTAACACCTGCGTGAATAGTTAAGTGCAGTTAAGTTCTTTATCCTTGATGGCGTTACCCTGCATTGGTATCTATTTTCCTTCGAGGAAAATTGAAAAGCTGGATAGTCTCGAAGCTATAATGAATGACGCAATGGACTGTTGTCATAGAGCCTATGCGAGCCCTACTGACGGGTTCGAAGGGCGACACTTTTCACAGTTCACCGTACTACACGCATCGCAGAAAACCTCGAGTTCTCGTTTATTTCACACCATTAACTCGTTCCGTGCCACGTGTACTATTTGTGGTACACGTTAAACTTGATCTGCAGGCCACGTGTACCATAAATGGTGCACGCAGCATATTTATTTAATGAGCTGGAAACATGTTTTATGACAAATTTAATTCTGTAAAATATATTTCCACTAAAAGAACGAGATACTATATAAAATGCAGTATAGAACAAAGAACATAAATTTGTTTAATTGTTATATATACAATAATTATTAATTACACGTAATGGTGGACTTTTTTTAAGCAAGGAATGCATAAAAATGGCTTATACGGGCAATCGTTGCAAAATGTCACTACACTTCTAATTCTTTTTACTAATCGAAAATTTTTGAACTGACAGACTTTTACGGTCGATCTGATCGCAGCGTCACGTGTACCATAAATGATACACGATGTGACAATTGTTCTAAACAAGCTAATTATTTATGGATTGATGATGTAATGACATATTGTGTCAATTTTGCATCAATTTTTAGTCAAAACAACAAATGGCCTAGAGATCATGTCTGGCAAAAACGGCTTGGCACGGAACGTATTAAAAAATTGAAAATATAATTAAGAATAGAAATTCATCGGTAAGGCTACCCTAGCAGGCCCTGCCTTAGACACCAGGATACTATTGGAGGGTCGGGAAGTTGTATATATAGGAATTAGAGGTTTCCCAAGAATTTGCGAGAAAGTCCTCGAAGTCGAAATCCACCTAGCGATGAGGGTGAGAATGATGGTCGCTACAAAACAAATCGAACATCAACCGATACTTTCATGAAAGACTATTTTTGGAAGCAAAGCTAAGTTACGTGGTCCTTACGAGGAAAGAAAACGCAGGCCAATGGAATCGTAATCGTCGAGGGGGCGAATCGCGGATCAGCAAGGTGGCATGATTTTCAGGGGGCAAATCGTGAATCCGGAAAGTGACGCAATTTCTATTGCAGCAAATCGCTAATTGGCTGAATCATAGCAGCCAATTAGCGATCGATGGAAGCACGTCATCCGGCTTTGAGAGAGGCATAAATACGGGACCCTCGACTTGGCGGGGGAGTCCCGAGTGAAGAAGCCTTGAATAATCCTCGTGAAAAAAGATTGTGACCGGTACGGGCGTGAGTTGTTCGGTATCGGAGAGAGACGAATAAGAGCATGTTTTTCGTATGTTATAGTTACGTCGTTGTAGTATTATTGTAGGATGGCGAATATTGGTCTTGATACACCGAAAATTCACGAAAGAACAAGAACACGATAACACAAACTCAAAACTCTTAAACTGATTTAACTTAGGGAAGGAACACCAAGATAACGAAATGAAAACACACAAGGACGCGCTCTTTTAAAACTCTCTTTTCAATACCAAGCGACTCACGCTTGTGCTGGTCGCAACCGATTTCTAAGGACTCTGTTTTGGTTGTCAAGGACCACGCTTTTATGCTTTCCTTAACCTACGCTTCACCTCCCCGTAGAGGAGTCGCGCAACTTAATTTTGTTATATAGAATAACTTTTCGATTTGCTTGTAGAAGATATCGATCGGTTTACAATTTGTTTCTGTTGGCAATAGCCGATTTGCGATTTCTTTTGGTATTCTACAATATTATTAACCCCATCTTACACACTTGCTCAGTTATTGTGGACTCTTGACAAAACCTTCAGAATTCACACTGATTCTCTGCTGCAAAAGAAGTAATCATTAGGTTCGGGTACTGCGAAGTCGGCCCTGATCTGATCATGTGCATTCATCATGCGCAGTTGTCGCATTCGGTACCTCGTGACGTTGAACGAAGTATAGACCAGTCACGGATAAAAAATAATTTTTAAATAAGAAATGATAATGGGTAAAAAAAATTTAGCACCCATCTGAATTTGTCGCGAATTTATAGCTCTTTGAGAACAATAGGCAACGATTGCTGCAAAAGAAGTAATCATTAGGTTCGGGTACTGCGAAGTCGGCCCTGATCTGATCATGTGCATTCATCATGCGCAGTTGTCGCATTCGGTACCTCGTGACGTTGAACGAAGTATAGACCAGTCACGGATAAAAAATAATTTTTAAATAAGAAATGATAATGGGTAAAAAAAATTTAGCACCCATCTGAATTTGTCGCGAATTTATAGCTCTTTGAGAACAATAGGCAACGATGCTAAAATAAACCCATCGCTAATTATGATGTATGATTATTATGTAACTCGCTAAATGTAATCTCCTTAAAATTAAAATTTTCTCGAGAATGGTTAAGATCTTCGATTGTGACATAAGCTGTGTTTGCCACGTTCGTTAGCAACTGTGCCAATTTGATTAGCGTGATAGGTATATTACTGCTGAACATACACGTAAGATCGATCCATATGAAATCAAAGGCTTTTACGTTGTCTAGGGGAACCATTGCGGTTATGTTCTTGTGTGCCATGTATGCCTTGAGGTCACTGATTACATTGGCTAACCAGTGTATAGTGGAGTGTTTCTATTTGAAACCGAATTTGGCGAATAGACGAGATAGGATTAGTCTTTCGGCCACTTTTGACTATGAAGAAAGTAGGCAAATTATGTAATAGTTGAAGGCATGGGTTGATTCTCATTATGTTCAAGAATCAACACAAAGGTGACATGTTTGTACAATAGATGTTCAGAAAAAAACTGTAGATAACAATATTCTTGATTATTACATTAAATTGATTGTCATTTTCTTGAATAGGTTTATTCGAGGTGTTGAAGCTTGTTTTTCTTCTTCTTTTTATACTTTGTTCACGCTTCGACGTTTGTCAGTTTGCCAATGATTTCAATGATTGCAGTTATATATTTGAGTAAGGCTTACACTCGTCTCTTTATTCTTATTTATTCACGAATGTTCGTACATTGTTTGAACTTTTGTTCTATACTGTTGTAGCGACCATCATTCTCACTCTTGCCACTAGATGAATTTTGAGGACTTTGAGGACTGTCTCGAAAGTCTTCGGAAAACCTCCAATTGCTATATATATAACTTTCCCGACCTTCTAAAATAGTATCCCGGTCTTACATTACAGGGTATCCCAGCAACGGTAACACAACCGGAAAGGAGTGATTCTAGATGTACAAACGAATAGAATATTTCATTCGAAGCTTCGTGTCCGAGGTAGTGACCAAGTTCTCACCCTCGTCACTCTCATCAACAGATGGATTCCTACTTGAAGGAGGTTCGAGGACTTTCTCGTAAGTCCTCGGTGAAGCCTCGATCTCCATTAAATAAAAGTTTCTATGCCACCTAAGTATCCCTGGTCTAAGACAAGACCTGTTAAGGTAGCCTTACTGATGAGTCCACTAGCAGGTCCGGGACAAAACGCATCCCTTCCTTTTCCTACCGTCCTATCCAGCTACACCGCCACAAAGAATACCTACAACCAGTCGACATTCAAGAAACGTGAGAGAGGAGACCCCCTACCCTGTCATATTGTTGAAAGCTAATGGAAAATATCATCTTGACTTTAGAGATTGAAGAATTTTGCTACTTTTTAGAATAAATGGTTTTGAAAATTAAATATTCAGAACTTACTGTCCCTTTATTCATTATGCATTTTAGTATTTTGTTAGGTTCTGACGTTTGAACTTCCCGAATGTATTGTATTTAGCAGGGCTTTTAGTATGACTCTCATAAATGTATCTGTCGCGTCGCGTCGCGATCGAAATTCTCGTATTTCCGACGGGTTGTAAGGCCGTCTCGCGACTACGACACGTATTGCCCGCCAAATTAATATTGGGCAACTGTTTAAGTTGCACGAGCGGAAAAGAGTCGTGTCTACGACGTTCGACGTTTCGAAAAGAACGTGGCGTGTTGTTGATTTGAATCGGTTAGACGGAGTTTTTGAAGAGAACCCTGTGCACCTAAGCCACCACTTAGGTAATCCGCAACAAATAACTATATATCACCCTTCGAGAAGACAAGCACAATTATCTAGATTGTTTAAACAACCACCACCACCGAAGGACGCTGAAGTTAACATACACCCCCAACATCGTAGCGACCAATCAGCAGAGAGACCAGGATTATATAACCACCGAGAGAGTCAGTACCAGTCAGTCAGTAAATAACATTCGAAGAGTTCAGAAGAGTTATCCGGAACAACTACATAAAATACAGTCCACTATAAACACAACGTTCCTCAAGAAATTTGATTCGTCATTAACCGTCGCCAATTAAGGACGACCTATTGACGATATACACCCACAATTGGTGACCCCGACGAAGAACAAGCACAACCTTCAATGTTCTTGAGACAGAGAAGCCGAACGAAGAACAAATGCAACATTCAACGACCCAGAGTTGTGAGAAGAGATGGCCCGATACCACTAATATAGTGTTAGCTATAGGATAGCATACCTCTCGAACACACCGAAAGAACAAAGAAGATCTCACATAAATATATGTAGGATGGCGAACACTGGTCTTGAGACACCGAAAATTCACGAAAGAACAAGAACACGGTAACGCAAACTCAAAACTCGTAAACTGATTTAATTTAGGAAAAGAACACCAAGATAACGAAATGAAAATACACAAGGACGCACTCTTTTAAAACTCTTTTTCCAACACCAAGCGACTCACGCTTGTGCTGGTCACAACCGATTTCTAAGGACTCTGTTTTGGTTGTCAAGGACCACGCTTTTATGCTTTCCTTAACCTACGCTTCACCTCCCCGTAGAGGAGTCAAGCAACTTAATTTTGTTATATAGAATAACTTTTCGATTTGCTTCTAGAAGATATCGATCGGTTTACAATTTGTTTTTGTTGGCAATAGCCGATTGGGATTTCTTTTGGTATCCTACAATACTTAACACGTTCTAACGCGAATAATGTTGGAATAGACGTAAGAAATTTATGACGTGCCCTGAAAGGGTATAGATGTAGTGGGAGAGTTTTCCCACTGTAGAAGAAAACTCAAAAATCCATGGGGAGGATCCCCATAAGTACTCCTTCCAAGTATGTATAGCGTTCGAATATTTACATGAGCTACTGTATCTGCAGAAAAACAAGTCTCTTCGCTAATTCTTTCGACCACTCGTTACCAAGATCGATACAATTCTGCTTCTTTGAGAGGATCATTCCTCGCTTTCTTTAATTTTTCTACCGCACATAATAAACCTCTCTCTTGGAGACAGAATATTGGGAGTGAGGTATTTACACAAGACCAGATATCCTATTCCTACCCGACTTTCAATATTCACAAAATACACGTGCACTTTAACTACGTCTTACAATTAGATAGATAGACCATCAATACAGTGCGTGGGAAAGTGTGATTGGGAAAGAGAGAATAGGTATGAAAGAGGATAGAATGTATGGTTTTAAATAGGGATGCAAGGGCGTGAGTAGGCAGTATGTAGTATGTCGTAGTACGGTGTTGTATGTTAGAGTCCGTAGTAGAATTATTAGAGAGAGAGTTGTGAAGAATTGTGTTGTTAGTTGTGTTCGTGTTGTTAGTTGTAGTTGTGTTGTTAGTTATAATCGTGTTATTAGTTGTAGTCGTAAAAGTTTAGTTGATAGATATCTATATTCGTAGTCTTTACCGTCACCGCACATTGTATATTATATTGTATGTCTAATAAATAGTTTTATATTATTTAACACCCACCCTATCTCTACAATATCGTGACTTACAGTTAAATTTCAGTTTTATCTTACTTTATATCTGACCAAATACCTAATCAGTATTCAGTTCAAGAGTGACCAAAAGAATATAGAAATATTTTTCACCATAATGGAGAAATGTAATTTAGAACGAATTGTTCCAAGGTTGCAGCTGATAATAAATTTATTTTTGATGGATACGAAAATTGTTTAAAAAGTGATTTTATCGAGAGATCGAGTTGTGATTCCAATAATAATAACATTATTCTACCAATAAGAAAGGAACTCAAAAGACTCGTAATAAATATTTTAGTATTTAATAGAAAATAAAATATATTATACATAATAATAATCTATAAATTACGAATAATTTATATCTATAAATTCCATTTACAAGATATTCACGATATAAATAATAAACCAATAATAAACATTAAAAAAGCATTTTTCAAATTTTACCTATAATTTTTCTTCTAAAATATGATTTACCTAAAGCTGTAAAAAATTACGACTGGTTGTGAGAGTTATCCGCGAAGAAACTGCAGTGTAAAGGATTAAGAGCATTAAGCTCTGTTTTTCGGGTCATGGACTTTTAGTTTTGCGTTTCGGATTAAGTCATTAATGTTGGCTTCGAATTTACCCTCAATTTATCGATGATCGATTCGGTGATCGAGTCTAATACTGGTTAGAGATACCTGCTGGGAGGATACTGGTCGTGACTGGGAAAGTTGGTCAGGTAGAAAGACAAGATGTCTCCTCTTGACACAAGCTTTGAAGCTCCCAAATCCCGAAAAAACTTGCAGGATCCTAGTAACGTACGTTTACACAGTATTAACTTTTTGCACTCGGAGAATTTTTTTACTCGGTCGACTAGTGACTCTAAGCAGATTCTTGCAGTGGAGAACATTTTGAAATTAAAAATTTTGTTTTGAAGAGAGACAAATTAAAAACATTTCTGAGTTTCTTCACAAAGTACTCTTGCTGAATTACTTCATCTTCATTAGTGAAAATAAAACCGAATAATAAATTAAAAATTAATAATTGTTGCTATAGCGGCTCCAGCGGAGTACAAAGGATTAACCCATTTTATTCAATTACTATAAAAATTAAAAATGTATTTCATAGTTAAGAATATTTTTATTTAACCTGTTAGTAACTCCAGTATAATCTTGCAATAGAAATCTCCAAAAATTTTAATTTCGGAAAGAAGGTTATAAATATTTGTGAATTTATTTATACCTTTCTTTTACGCAATTTATCATCTGTACTAATGAAAACGAAGCTAAAGAATGATTTAAAGATTATCGATGTCTTTGAAAGGATTAAAATGAATTACATTTTCGCAGTTTTCATTTTAATAACTAACTTGCACCATAATGACGAGTCTAGTTTATAGATTTTTCATATCAAACCACTCCAGAACGAGATATACTCATATTAATGGTCGATGAAATATTAATAACCATAAGAACAATCCTTTATTTAATTATAAAAATGATCAAACACAAATATTAAGTTTAAATATAATTAATTTATCACAATAACACGGTCACATCTCTTTTCACTATTACAACTCAATTACAACTGACCTATGTCAAATCACTCTCGTTTTGTTCTTTCTTCTTTCATACATTACATGAACATACACGATTTACACAACGCCTCAATCATTACAGACATACTCGTCTATCACAATAATCTGAATTCATTAAATATTGCCATCCCATACATATTTGTCCCACTCATCCCTTTCTTACAGACATCGCTCCTTTATTATATCAACATAATAATTTAAAAATCTATGTAACCATTACCACAATTCATCGTACGTCTGAGACTATACTCAACATGTTTCGATACTCGCAAAATTTGTGTTGTAGGGACACATCCCAGATTCGGAAAACGATGGTTTCTTGTAAATATTTTCGACTCCTTCCAGACATCGAGGGTTCCGGGTCAATGGGGGCCTGGTTTATATCTCTACGACCAGGGCCCCATGACTCGCGGACGCGCGAACCACCTCGACACCTAAAGAACGGCGAAAAAGAGTCAGTTCGTTTACGCCTCTCCAACGACAGGGGTCCTTCCCAAAAAGCTAGCCTTAATCTGGCCCCCCGTACATAATAAAGTCCTACTAAGGAAACGTAGTGCTATTTTCACTCGATCCCTCTCGTCCTCCACCTTCAGTATAAATAGTAAAAACTGTTGCAATTTTACCACGAATGAAGTAGATAAATGTATAGAGGCTAATTAAAACGAAAAGTCTTTCTAATACGAAATTTGTCATAATCATAAATCATTTTTATAATTATCCATGCAACGTCATTTCTGCATTACGTCGCTTCTTTTCGCTCTACCTTGCTCAGGCTCGATGCCACTTGCTCGATCTCTCAGTCATGCTATTCTGTGCTGTTCGATTTATAGATACGAAATTTTCAGGCAATAACAAAGTTTCGCTGCTTTATCATCACGACTGTGCCAGGAAAAGTGGTCCTATTACAGGGTGACCAATCAGACCCGCATTCCTTTTGACAGCTAACTTTCCAGCCGGGAACGGTATGTGGGTTGGAAGTTATGTTGGCTTTCTTTGTTATACGAAGTCTATGGTGCTACGAGTGCGGTGTATTATAACAGAGAACTATGTGGGACGCACGAGGCACACAAAGTGATCGGCTTGGCGTGTCAGCGGGTCATTGCAGTGCGATTTTTGGTGCTGGAATTGACGAGTGGCGTCAAAATAGCTCAGCGAGGCAGTCTTTCGATACCTATCAGATTGCGCGTGTGATATGTTTGAAATGTGGAATAAATTGAGAGGAGAGAGGTCTGCAGTTACAGTAGAAACACGTTTATATAAACTTTTAGGGAACAAGACAGTTCAGATAATAGGTTCAGATAACAGAGGTCCACTTGCATTCCCACTGCATTTTTCCTTAGAGAGGACTATATTAAAGTGGGTTAGGTTAGGTTAGGTTAGGTACCGCGCCGCAATTTTGCACGCTACAGTGCGTTGTATCGCAGATGGCTAATTAAAAAGCAATAAATAACATATCCCATACTAGTAATGTAGGATTTTTGGCTAAATTAATTTTTATGCATTTATGTATTTTTGTAACGAAACAGGTTTTATTTAACACGTTCGTCGCCCAATGACATTCGGTTGAGTTTCTCGCGGGGTACAAATCCTATTGTCGAAGCGCTAGAACGTTATCGAACTGATGATTTGGATGCATCTAGTACAACCACCGCTCGTTAGATGTTGGTCAACGGACCCTATTTATAATTTTTGAGTTACTATCAGCAAACTTGCATTTTGCAAATAACGAAACGATAGAACAGAGTAGCAGACTTGGTAAAGTTTTACCAGTCATAAACATATTGGCAGACAATTACGAAAAATGTAAAAAAACTACGACCTATTGTTCCAATTGTCCAAAATCACCTCAAATGTGTTTAGACCGTTTTAACGAATACCACGCGACATAGTATAACGTAATATTTTATCCTAAATATAAATTAATAAAAAGTATAGTATAACGTGTATATTTTTCATATTTTTATGTTGTATATCCTACATTTATAATTCAGTGCTTATTCCATTAAATTCCTTTTAAAAATCCAGCTGAAAATCCTATTTAACTTGAACAAGAAGAGCGTTACTCATATTTGGGTGTTAACAAAAATATTACACTAAGTTTCTCACACGATCCTTCTTCACCACACACATTCAGTCTTCTGCCTTCTGACTTCTCTCTACTCTGCCTACTCTCGACTCAACTCTGCCTACTTCTTAGCTCTACCTTCTTCTCTCTGACTTCCTCGAGCCCTTGCATCCTTACTTAAAGCCAAAACTCTCTCTTTTCGTACACAGATTTTCCTTCTCAATCATTCGACTTAATCACAGACATCCCGACAAAAGGATTTCGCGCTATCATTTGTTCTTTCACCCCGAACTCCCAAGTCAGACCCAATCCCTTGCTTTTCGAGAAGCCGCCCAAACGTTTCCATGCACTCCCTTAGAAGTAAAACCGCACACCCATTCGCCCCGCTACTACTCTTAATACTTTGTCAGTGTCCTTCACCGCTCGCCATCCCACAATACATTGCACAATTATAGAGTTTCACTTGTTTAACCTCGCTCACATACACAAAACACATACCAAAATCATTTTATTAGGTCATTTACTAGTTATTCAGAGAAACGAACAGAACTTAATTTTAAATATGTCAGTAGTACTGCAGATAAATCTAATACCAAAATAGGAAACGTTCAAATCATTGATCAGATGTTCAGTCCTTCACCGTTCACCTATTCCGTTCGTTTTTTCGCTTGTAACCGCTACCCTTACACCTCAAATTTGGAAACTCCAACCAATTACAAAGTCCATAGTCCCACCAAGGGTCTGCATAAGAGCTAGACCTCTTAGCTCGTAGAGTATAAAAACACGATAGCAAGATAGACAGAAAGTCCACTTACCATTTCGAAGCTAAATAGAACCCCCTCAAAGAACCGTCCGTCATTAATCGTCAAGCAAGAATGACCTAGTGACGAAATACAAGTAACAATTACCCAGAATATTGAAAAAGTTTACAATTTTCAATGCTTATCATGGCACGAAATTACTGAAAACTATTTGTGTTATAATTATTATTTATAGTGAGAAAAGAAATTCCAAAAACACGTATCTTCTATTTTGATCCATAGATCACGCGTATTCATTTGCATAAAAATAAATTAACATTTAGTATGACAAACGCTAAGAAAATGTCGATTTTTTAATATATTATTTAAACAAATTAATGTTGGATGACTAACGATTCGTCGGCCCTTAGTCACTAGAAGGATTTGGCTGATAAACGCAGGCCAATTTCAGAATCCAAAAACAATTGACTCATTCCCACTTTCTCTAAGGGCCAATGGTCATCTTCACCCCACCAAAAACTGACATTATATAAGGACCCACAAAATTTGCAGAAAGTCAGTTTTCAGTCCAGTTTCAGTACAGCTTTCAGTTCAGTAGTCAGTTCAGTCAATTGCAGTTTTGTTTTTTCCTCTCCGCCGACTTGTGTTTCCAACGTAGCCTTGTTGCTATAACCCGTGTTGTATATTGAAATCCGGGTTCCTACATTAATTTTTCGTAATTACTTCTACTTGGTTACATTCGAAATGTAAAATGTTATATTTTGCACGACAAAATTTAATTTTAACCCATTTGGTTCTCGAGATATTCCAAAAAATATGCTTTTAGTCCCTATCCTTGGGGGCTAATTTCACCCCTTCAACATGAACGACTGTCGATAAAACAGAATACGTGTCAAATATTGCAGAATGCCAAGAACATGTTTTATTCCGTTTTCAGCTTACAAAAATAATGTGTATTTATTGTGGTGAAGATCGGATTAATAAGTCGAAACGAACTTTTGATTCCGATTTTATCTTATATTTCTTGGCGGTATAAAATATACGGAGGCACGAAAGCCTTCTATGATGCGTGGTGCGGACGATGGACTGTCAAAAAGTGTGTGTCGTCGAACCCTTCAGCTAGGTTTTATAGGCCCTATGACAACCCTTTGCGTCACTCAACCCTGCTCCGAGAATTGATAAGCTGGATGGTTCCTCGAAGCAAAGATAGATCTCGATGCAGGGTGACACCTTCCAAATAAAGATTCCTCTCACATGTATCGGCCTTGGCTGCTTTGTAATTTATTTTTCTTAAATAAGACCTTGAACGGCATTGACTGGTTTATAATTTGTTTTTCTTCAAAATGATCCTGTATCGGCATTGACCGCTTTATAATTTGTTTTTCTTAAACGTTTGAGTCCATGAGGCTTTTAACCCTCTGCACTCGAGAGGTGAGCTTCAGTCACCATTTCATAAAATTTGGAAGATCGATATTAATTATTATATTAAATTTAATGTAATGTAACAGTGTTCGAGGTATTGAAATCAAATAATTCTACAATTCTATTATTATACAATTCTTTATTTACTGCTCAAAAAAGTATCGTCAGATTTTTAGTAGAGAATCTTTGAATTTCTACTCTTCTCTAGCCAAAAAATCGTCGAGTGCAAGGGTTAAAAGAACACGTTCGGAGAACCCCGAACAGCGCGATAGCGCTTGTTTTAACCCATTTGCATCATGGCTCTACTTAAGGTGCCGTGTTTAGGCATCAGCGACGTTCAACTGACGACAAGCCCGTATCACCTCGCACGTATCAGCACCTACTCATAATGGCTGTTAAAAGGATTTGCACAACATAAGTAAAACTTGTTAAGAATATAATGAACCGATGGAGATGAGATGCTCACAAAAAGGATCAAACGTGATCTATGGCATATGAAGAATATTCAGCAACTGATAATGGAAAAAGTCAGCTCGCGGATTATTCCGCGCTCGGTGATAGTCAACAGTCGTAGCTCGCGGAATATTCCGCGCTCGGTGATAGACTACAGTCATGGTTCGCGGAATATTCCGCGCTTGGATGCAAATGGGTTAACCGAGTGCGAAGAAGCCCAAACGGCACTATAGCGATTGTTAGTGCTATGTGACGCGCGCCACTTCGAAAGTCAGTGAATAGCATCGTCAATTGTCCATAGCGCTCAAAATGTACTGGGATTTTTTGGCATAAAATCTGAAAAGCGCGATCGCGCTGCTTGGGCGACAAATGGTTAAATAAGATCCTGTATCAGCATTGGCCAATTTGCCATTTCTTTTCCTTAAAAATAGCATCTTGCAATATTTTTTTGAAAACTATCTCTCTCGTAAATTTCACCAAAATTGGCATGTCTCGCTTTAATGTGGTTCCTTGCTAGTTCAGATAATAGAAGTTCCGACGTTCGCTTAACAGAGGTCCATTAGTATCTGTACCATTTTTTCACAATTCGTTTCCGCAGCTGGGATAATAGAAATGTTTGTAAACAGTGGTCGGTTTGCTCGCATTCTTGTTTTCGACGGAATTTGCTTATTTACAGCAGCGGAGTTAGTTGAATATTTAACAGTAATTATTCACTTTCCAGGCGAAACTAGTCTATTTGCAAATCGGTAACACGTGTGATGAAACTGCAAAAGGTGAAAGAGTATGTTGAACCTGAATGATAAGTGTGAAATCATCAAGCGGATAACGATAGGGGTGTCTGCAGTTGATTTATCAAAAGTGTATAACGTTGCAAAGTTAACCATAGAATACGCGTTCATATACCCAGGAGTACGCTCGAACTCGGTACAGATAATAGAAGCTCACCTAGGAATTCAAATAACAGAGGTCTGGCCGCGAGTTGTTCACATAATCGAGATTCTACTGTATAACCACGGGGGAGTAATCGTGTATTTGTATTTTAACAGTTACTACCGTGATGAGATGGTGTTGATTCTAAGCTTATTTCAGGGATTGACTATGTGACGATTAAACGTCCATTTTCAAGAGCATAATTTTCTGGATACCAAAAGAAATCGCGAATCGGCTATTGCCAACAAAAACAAATTGTAAACCGATCGATATCTTCTAGAAGCAAATCGAAAAGTTATTCTATATAACAAAATTAAGTTGCGCGACTCCCCTACGGGGAGGTGAAGCGTAGGTTAAGGAAAGCATAAAAGCGTGGTCCTTGACAACCAAAACAGAGTCCTTAGAAATCGGTTGCGACCAGCACAAGCGTGAGTCGCTTGGTATTGAAAAGAGAGTTTTAAAAGAGCGCGTCCTTGTGTGTTTTCATTTCGTTATCTTGGTGTTCCTTCCCTAAGTTAAATCAGTTTAAGAGTTTTGAGTTTGTGTTATCGTGTTCTTGTTCTTTCGTGAATTTTCGGTGTATCAAGACCAATATTCGCCATCCTACAATAATACTACAACGACGTAACTATAACACACGGAAAACACGCTCTTATTCGTCTCTCTCCGATACCGAACAACTCACGCCCGTACCGGTCACAATCTTTTTTCACGAGGATTATTCAAGGCTTCTTCACTCGGGACTCCCCCGCCAAGTCGAGGGTCCCGTATTTATGCCTCTCTCAAAGTCGGATGACGTGCTTCCATCGATCGCTAATTGGCTGCTATGATTCAGCCAATTAGCGATTTGCTGCAATAGAAATTGCGTCACTTTCCGGATTCACGATTTGCCCCCTGAAAATCATGCCACCTTGCTGATCCGCGATTCGCCCCCTCGACAATTACGATTCCATTGGCCTGCGTTTTCTTTCCTCGTAAGGACCACGTAACTTAGCTTTGCTTCTAAAAATAGTCTTTCATGAAAGTATCGGTTGATGTTCGATTTGTTTTGTAGCGACCATCATTCTCACCCTCATCGCTAGGTGGATTCCGACTTCGAGGACTTTCTCGCAAATTCTTGGAAAACCTCTAATTCCTATATATACAACTTCCCGACCTTTCAATAGTATCCTTGTGTCTAAGGCAGGGCCTGATAGGGTAGCCCTACCGATGAATTTTTACTCTTAATTATATTTTTAATTTTTTAATACGTTCCGCAGGCCAGGGACGGAAACGCCGCGCGAATCCCTTCCTTTTCTTACCATCCCTTCTAAGTGGATACCAAAAGAAATCGCGAATCGGCTATTGCCAACAAAAACAAATTGTAAACCGATCGATATCTTCTAGAAGCAAATCGAAAAGTTATTCTATATAACAAAATTAAGTTGCGCGACTCCCCTACGGGGAGGTGAAGCGTAGGTTAAGGAAAGCATAAAAGCGTGGTCCTTGACAACCAAAACAGAGTCCTTAGAAATCGGTTGCGACCAGCACAAGCGTGAGTCGCTTGGTATTGAAAAGAGAGTTTTAAAAGAGCGCGTCCTTGTGTGTTTTCATTTCGTTATCTTGGTGTTCCTTCCCTAAGTTAAATCAGTTTAAGAGTTTTGAGTTTGTGTTATCGTGTTCTTGTTCTTTCGTGAATTTTCGGTGTATCAAGACCAATATTCGCCATCCTACAATAATACTACAACGACGTAACTATAACACACGGAAAACACGCTCTTATTCGTCTCTCTCCGATACCGAACAACTCACGCCCGTACCGGTCACAATCTTTTTTCACGAGGATTATTCAAGGCTTCTTCACTCGGGACTCCCCCGCCAAGTCGAGGGTCCCGTATTTATGCCTCTCTCAAAGTCGGATGACGTGCTTCCATCGATCGCTAATTGGCTGCTATGATTCAGCCAATTAGCGATTTGCTGCAATAGAAATTGCGTCACTTTCCGGATTCACGATTTGCCCCCTGAAAATCATGCCACCTTGCTGATCCGCGATTCGCCCCCTCGACAATTACGATTCCATTGGCCTGCGTTTTCTTTCCTCGTAAGGACCACGTAACTTAGCTTTGCTTCTAAAAATAGTCTTTCATGAAAGTATCGGTTGATGTTCGATTTGTTTTGTAGCGACCATCATTCTCACCCTCATCGCTAGGTGGATTCCGACTTCGAGGACTTTCTCGCAAATCCTTGGAAAACCTCTAATTCCTATATATACAACTTCCCGACCTTTCAATAGTATCCTTGTGTCTAAGGCAGGGCCTGATAGGGTAGCCCTACCGATGAATTTTTACTCTTAATTATATTTTTAATTTTTTAATACGTTCCGCAGGCCAGGGACGGAAACGCCGCGCGAATCCCTTCCTTTTCTTACCATCCCTTCTAAGTAGCTACACAACCACCGAGGATACCTGCGACCAGCTGACATCAAAAATGACCGTGGGAGGGGGAGGACCTTCCACAGTTTCTGGAATAATACCATGCATAGCTGATTGACTAGTTTATAATTTGTGTTTCTAAAATAAGATGCCGAATCGGCATTGGCCGATTCGCGATTTCTTTCTCTAGGATAGCATCCTACAATAGTTTTTAAGTTTCTGCCAATTTTGTAATTGTGAACATTCTGATCAATCAGTTCAGTAGTTTTACGTATTTTGTCTAAACTGATGTCTGATTTCTAGAAGATTCTGTTTGATGCAATAGCTGTAAATATTCAGCCACTATGACGCTGAAGAAAGGATCTGTCGTTTAAAAGTACTCTCCAAGAGTTGTATAGATAATTTATTACATAGAATAATTGAATAATTTAATTATATAGATAAACACGCAACAGACTATCCTTCTAATTATGCGATACTTCTGGGCCTAGAAAAATCCCTACATGTGTCCTGTAAGAATTGAGCCGTTCACTGCACAAATTGATTAACTCCATAAAACAAAAAGTGGAGAAATGTAATGAAATAATGTATATCGTTCTTTAAAATTCCCTTTATAATTTAAATCGAAATGAATATTGTAGAATGCATAAATACAAATGTAACTTTCATCTAACGGTATATAAAATTTATAAGAAAAAATAGTCAAAAGGTAATCGTAAGTAATATTACCATTTTTATGTTACTGGAAGAGTTAATCGATTTGGCAAGTGAAAAAGTAATGAATTTAAATTTTACTAAATTTTACTTAAATTCTGATAAGACGGCACTAATAAATTCACCGTTATCATTCATGGCTTGCTAGTGCATTTGAGTTGCATTATTGCAACGATTTACATTAGAGTACCGAGTTAATCAAAGCAAGCTCTGAAATAAATTATTTATTATTCAGTGGCCACAAAATTTTTGTCGTTTAATGGTGTTGATTTTAATTATCAGGGAAAGTTATTATAAATATAAAAAGTTATAACTATACCAAGTGCTTTGACACTTAAATTTAAGATTTTTCAAAAAGTGGAGTTAATCGATTTGTGCAGTGAACGGCTCAATTATCGTAAAATTCTTTGTCTAAAAAGAGCATAGATGCTTGGATCACCTACCGTGAGAATCTACGATTAATTATTACTGAAATTATAATTCCAACATTGATATGTCTGAAAGAATGTCCTACTTATAACCTAATGATAGTGAAAAATAGGTGATTATGCTGATATCTAGGTATGAAAGACATACTGCAGCTCGACCAGTTATGTTGGAATATTCTGTATGTTACAGATCATGAATTTGGAGCAGCATTAGGATCTACTTCAGAATATATTGATACTTCAGCGAGTATTAGGATCTATAGTGTTCGAAAACTGATATTCCAAGTTTTGCACTTTTTCAATACCTGAATTTGCACATTTGAAACTCACTAGAAATGTGCTCTGGTGCCCCGAATGAGCTCGATTTGCCCAGATCATTTAGTACCTAGTAGGTTTCCTCGGCTAATCTAGGTATGGTTCAGGCTGGTACTTTTTAGCAGATTTGCTGTGGGAGATAGATAAGTAACTGATGTGCACGTGGTTATGTCAGCGAAGGTCTCCATCCTCGGTAATGTATGCTTAATTAACTGGTTGGTGGCGTGTGTATATTCCATCGTTTGGTGATTCATATATTCCATCATTTTAGATGCTGCATCATCTAAACCCACGTGTTTTATACAAAAACTAGATTTGGTACTTGCTACTAATGTTTACTAATTTTTACTAATTTTAATTTTACTAATCTTATTGCTACTTGTCATTGAAGTTACCGATGTTACTTGTCATTGATCGACTGCATTGCTGCTTCAAGTTACAGTGAGTGTTAAAGTGGTGGTTAGCTGACAACTGTGCTTCTGATACACGATTATATAGTTTATTACGTAGTCATTAAAAATATATTTACAGTAGAGAACGACGTGCACCAATCACAGTTGCACATAGGAAACATCAGAAATGATTGAATAAGAAAATAGCATTGTAGTATCGTCCGATTGAGATTTAGCGATGTTGTGTAATGTTTATTGACTTCCTAAGTTGTTCCAGGTATTTCTCGATGTTGTGTGATGCAAAGCTCTAAAATAGGACCTTCATTGCAAATTTCAATGAAGAACCTTATTATTTTTCAACACTACTTCTCTTTCTTTATTTTATTATTTTGTGGAGGGTCCTCCCTCACCATCATTTGATGGCAGCTGGTCGTTGGTATCCTCGTTAGCGGCGTAACTAGAAGGGACTACGGTAGGAAAAGGGGAAGGGATGCGTTTCGGTCCTTGGCCTGCCTGCTAGCGGACTCATCAGTAAGGCTACCCTAGCAGGCCTTGCCTTAGACACTAGGATACTATCGGAAGGTCGAGAAGTTTTATATATAGGAATTAGAGGTTTCCCAAGGACTTGCGAGAAAGTCCTCGAAGACAGAATCCACCTAGCGGTGAGGGTGAGAATGATGGTCGCTACAATTTTTTCTTCTTTTCTTTTCTCTTCAGTGTTTGAATATGGCTATTTCCTATTATTTTCCTTAGTATTTACATAGTGCTACGATTATACTTTTACAATTATAATGTTTGATAATTTAGCTTAATTTATGTATAAATACTGTCACGTCTATATGATTTGTATTTAATTGTTATTTTTGGGGATGATTAGCCCTGCGCCTCAAGTAGAGCAGATATATTCGATGATACTGCATCTATAATTTGTACTGTTTCTTAATTATGAATACAGTCATATGGGTCTCAATGTGTCGCATTATTTTTTGGCACGATTGAATGAAAGAAACTATAGAAGTTTTATAATCTTGATTGAGTTTATTTTACATTACTCAATGAAATTGGACACTGACACTACTCTGGGCTGGTTTAGCGAGGTTATATATCGTTCATATACAATTGTACACTGGATATATAGCCACTGACGACTGTTTCTGACATTCGAGATACCAAAAATCACTGTACGATTTTCCGGCTAAGTAGAGGCCAGGGATGCACCTGAAACCTTGCAATCTTATTAGTGCAACTTCGATATCGATTTACTATAGTTCATGAAACTAATCAAACGTCTATTTCTACGAATTCTAAGGAACGAAATTTGCATAATAAATCGAAATATTTTGGATATTTTCCATGGACGTACTTTAAGTGCTTTATTAGCAAAAACTCTGCGGAATATTCGTGCAATTAAAACCAATAATTTTTTTCGAAAATTATTATGTTTAGAAGAAAATAAAAGAAGGAAAGTTTTACAAATTTTTATTTTTTTGGAATTTTTTAAATGAAATACTACAAATTTTTCTGAAACGTCAAAATATTTCTTTCATTCCTGATCTTCTGTGATTCTGTAAATTATAGCGTAACATATCGATGAATTCGATTTAACTAAAACTTAAAAGAGTATACCACGTTTCTTTTAAAAAATTGAAGATTACATTTATTTTTGGAAAAAAATACAAATATGAACGACTTCTTAATAAAAGTCTATAAAACTTGGTTTTCAGTAATCATACGACAAATATGCCTAGGATAAGTTTGTTGTACACACTTTCTGCAACAAGATACTCTATCAAAGATATTTCAAAGAATAAAAATGATCGTTTCTGCTACTATCGTTTCATAATTGCTCTAGAACACCGATCAACCTGCGCATGTCCCTGTGATACGCTCGATAACTCCATGCTTTGGTAAGTTGTTTTCCCAGCTCGTCTCCAAACCTTTTTGTGTTATTATCTACCTTCGACATGCAATAAGTTGTTGGTGCATCACGTGACCAGTGATGTTTCGCGACCTCTGGCGGAGACGCGTAGAAACTAAAGACACATGACATTTTCTAATATTTTTTAACAATACTCATTGGAATTTTGAAATTCCATATATCGAATCTAAAAATTGATGAGTGACAGTATTTAATACCACGAATCGAATTCGCGTTTAAAAGGTACGAAATTTTGTATAAAGTGTACATAACCTCACTTTTATATTCTCAATTTAAGTTGAATACTTTATGAAAAAACCTAATGTTTGTAAAGGATTCAGTGATTTTTGAATCCAGTTGTTTGATAAAGGAAATCCCCAATGCAATTTTGTCATTCTTTGTTTTCGTTTTATTTTTAGCCATAGAATCTCCCTGACCTTATTTACACCACTAATTTTGGATCACCCTGTACATACATGGGATATACCCTATTGCCATTCCATGTCTTCTTCGTGAATAATAATTATTAAAAATTAGTGAAATTTTCACAGGTTTTTGTCGCCAACAAGATAAAGTTTTTATATTTATATTGTAAATATGATACAAAATATTAAAAATATTTACAATACAAAATAAAAGCGAATTTCAACTTTTTATGTAGAATACTGTATATTTTCTATACCAAATAAGAGTGTACACTAACAATAAGACAAATTCATTTGTATGCTATGAAATGACTTTTAAGATCGTACAAGATCAGAAACGAAAGAAATATTTTAAGTATTTTTGAATATTGGAAATTATTTTTACAAATCTCTCCATGTGATTTACAATCTGACTAATTTATGAAACAAAATAAAACAAATGCAGTAACACAACAACATATTTGCACGCTACATTAGAAGAAAATTCTAATTTGAATGAAAATGTGTATGCATGTAGAGAGCATGTAGAGTGCATAAGAGAGCATTATGTTTTACATGCACACAAATTTACATTAAAATTAAAATTTTTTGGTTAAGTGAATTTTCTTGTAATATAGCGTGCAAATACTTTCTCGGCCTACTGTACTATGTTTACATATATGCATCAATACTTCATACCATATTAACTACAGTAACTTAAAATGTGATCTATAAAAGATAAATGTATATTTGTATACATAAAAGTAATATTAAACATCTTCTATAATCATATTAAAAAGGAATTCTTATAAACATACAGACAAAAAAAAAATTGAGGTCATTTTCGGTATCTGTTTTAGTTTCAATCTCGTACAACCTTCAAATTCAGTGTATAGTACATAGACAAATTGATGAGGTACGAAAAAGTCTATAGTCACTATTTAAAAAATTCAAATTCATCTTCGTCTCTTGAAACCTATAGCAAGTATAAAGCTTGATATACGGCATCATGTTTGCTATAGAAAACTATGAAACATTCTTATTTTACATTTTCTTCTAATGAATACTGTTTAGGAGAAAAAATTTGATAACTAATGCCCAAATACTATATGTATGCAGAGTATCCCAGCAACGGTAGTACAACCGGAAGGAGGTGATTCTAGATGCACAAACGAATAAAATATTTTATTCGAAGCTTCGTTTTCGAGGAAAGCGACTGTAGCGACCAAGTTCCCACCCTCGCTAATAGATGGATTCCTATTTGAAGGAGGTTCGAGGACTTTCTCCCAAGTCCTCGATGAAGCCTCGATCTCCATTAAATAGAAGTTCCTATGGCACCTAAGTATCCCTGGTCTAAGGCAGGGCCTGCTAGGGTAGTCTTACTGATCGGAAGGAGGTGATTCTAGATGCACAAACGAATAAAATATTTTATTCGAAGCTTCGTTTTCGAGAAAAGCGACTGTAGCGACCAAGTTCTTACCCTCGGTCAATAGATAGATTTCTATTTGAAGGAGGTTCGAGGACTTTCTCCCAAGTCCTCGATGAAGCCTCGATCTCTATTAAATAGAAGTTCCTATGGCACCTAAGTATCCCTGGTCTAAGGCAGGGCCTACTAGGGTAGTCTTACTGGTGAGTCCACTAGCAGGCCCGAGACGAAACGCATCTCCCTTCCTTTTCCTGCCGTCCTTCTACCTGCTACCCTATCAATGACAACTACAACCACAGGGATACCAACAGGCCAGCACCATAGGACACCTGAGCATCATAGGGACCGCAACAGAACTAGACCGAAGACTACGAAGTCCTCAATATAAAACACCTGATACTCCATGAGGGAACCCCATGAGGGGACTCCACTGTTAAGCATTGGAATGTCGTCCCGGTATTTCGTTCGGCCCTTTGTTTAGAATAGACCGTGTGAAGGCTCTGAAAGTTCTCAAGTACCATTGATGCGGCCCTAGGACCGCAATGTCCCAAGTAGAAGGTTGTTTATATCCTTACTGTCAGCGCCCTTTGATTTCTTTAGCACCTAAGCCACCACTTAGGTAATCCGCAACAAATAACTATATATCACCCTTCGAGAAGACAAGCACAATTATCTAGATTGTTTAAACAACCACCACCACCGAAGGACGCTGAAGTTAACATACACCCCCAACATCGTAGCGACCAATCAGCAGAGAGACCAGGATTATATAACCACCGAGAGAGTCAGTACCAGTCAGTCAGTAAATAACATTCGAAGAGTTCAGAAGAGTTATCCGGAACAACTACATAAAATACAGTCCACTATAAACACAACGTTCCTCAAGAAATTTGATTCGTCATTAACCGTCGCCAATTAAGGACGACCTATTGACGATATACACCCACAATTGGTGACCCCGACGAAGAACAAGCACAACCTTCAATGTTCTTGAGACAGAGAAGCCGAACGAAGAACAAATGCAACATTCAACGACCCAGAGTTGTGAGAAGAGATGGCCCGATACCACTAATATAGTGTTAGCTATAGGATAGCATACCTCTCGAACACACCGAAAGAACAAAGAAGATCTCACATAAATATATGTAGGATGGCGAACACTGGTCTTGAGACACCGAAAATTCACGAAAGAACAAGAACACGGTAACGCAAACTCAAAACTCGTAAACTGATTTAATTAAAATTTGATTTTACAGGGGAAGGTTAGTACTACTCAAAACATTTGATAAAGATATTGAAAAAAATTACTATCCTTGAATATTTTCATAAAAATAGCAAAATTCGATACTCTTTATTTATTTATTTCACAAGACTAAGATGGTGAGCAGCTTCTGCAGCCAAATTCGGATTCAACGTATAAAAATACGTGAGAAGCATTCCCATTTTCAAAAAACAAAGTCTCGTTGACCTGTTTTTCGCTTCCTGGGTTATCATTTGGTCCCGTTGCCATTTTTCACGTAAACAAGTAAAATTTGTAGAAAGAAATGTAAACTGTAGTTAATATTCCTCTTTATTATTGAGGACCGGGCATAGTATACAAATATACAGGGTGTCCAAGCAACATTATATAACTAGAAAGAAGGTGATTCTACATGCAGAAACGAATCGAAAAGAAAGAATAAAATTTTTTGATTCGAAGCTTCGTTTTCGAAAAGATCGACTCTGATTATTCACCGAATACACGTGCACTTACCTATGGCTTAGATCTATGGACCGTCAATACATCGTCATCAGTGGTACAAACGAGGAGAGGGTGATTCTACATGAAAAAACAAATCGAAAATAAAGAATAAAATTTTTTCATTTGAAGCTTCGTTATCGAGAAAATCGGCTTTGAATATTCATTGAGTAAGCTGATATACCGATGGTCCATCCGCCATAACCGAAGTTAAGTGCACGCGTACTCGGGGAATATTCAAAGTCGATTTTCTCCACAACGAAGCTTCGAATGAAAAAATTTTATTCTTCATTTTCGATTTGTTTTTTTGTGTAGAATCAGCCCCTCCTTGGTTGTAACATCAATACTCACGTATTAATGGTCTATTCGTATAAACCGTAATTAAATGCACGTGCACTCGTTGAATATTCAAAGTCGATTTTCTCGAAATCGAAGCTTCGAATGAAAAAATTTTATCTTCCTTTTTCAATTTATTTCTGCATATAAAATCACCCTTTTCACGTTGTACTACTTAAATCATACTGTAGTGTCGCAGGATTTCCACCGCGTGTATAGGTGACTAGTTTGGAAGGTCGCCGAGAGTTCGAGGGTCAGGTCGGTCGGAAAAACCCCGGCGATGCGTCAGGCCCTTAGCATGACCATATTTGGTCATGTTGGGGGAAGCTTTTGGGGGATATATAAAGGAAGGCAAAAGTGGTTAGCGGACAGTTCTTGTGTAGAGCTTTTTAGGACGAGTTCTTGGGAAGAGTGATTAGAAGAGTGTTGTATTTTAGTTGTAACGGGTTAAGTTGTAATTGTGTTGTTAAGTCGAGTTGTAATCTCACGTTGTAATTGTAGTCGATATATCTATATTCGTAGGCTTAATCGTCACCACATATTGTATTATTATTTTATTACTAATAAATAGTATTATTTACCACCAGCCAAGTCTCTACAATACAATTAAATGAAATATGTATAAGTAAAAGTACACATTCTTTCCTTACTTTCAATTATGCAAGAAATATGAATTTTTTATTTCTTCAATAATTTTTGTTATTAAATGTAAATAGATTTTCGTATATATTTCTGACTGAGCGAAAATTGCCTTCATATATATTTGTTATTAAACATGAACTTTAATTCGAAATGGGGAATACGTGTTTTATGGAACTCCTTCCTTTCTACTATGTAACAATAATTCTTAAACGCACCGTTTTTTTCCAACTTATACAAAATGGAGTAATCGAGCACGTATTGTGTCGAGTCGTATAGAAGGAAAAATAGTGTGTAACACGCAGTTCGTATTTTTCGCAGGTTTCCAAGTATACTTGTGAACTATGAAAGTGGAATAAGGTAATATACCTTACGCTTCCCTCTCACGATCAAAATAAATAATTAATGGTCTCTAAAATGTCTACCTTCCCTGGCACTGTCTAAAAAAGCTAACAAGTAAAATTACCGTACTTCACTATCGATTTATTATAGAAAATCGTATACAGTCTGAATAACATATAAACGCAGCCACGACGTGATTTCTTCCGGAAAAATAAAAAACGAAGTAGGAAGCAAAATTTTTTCATTTTCGACTTTTCGAGAATAAAGAAAATAGATATTAAATATATATTTGCTATTTGCTTAATCATACTGTTACAAAATTAATAGAAAATTAATACCAAATTGATATTAATGATGTGCATTCAAACTTATGAAGAAGAAGTATTTGAAAAGAATTTTATATCCAAGCACGGTCGTGCAGTGAATCATCTGTAACGATATATCATTCTCAGCATTAAAAAGGTTAATATAATCTTGGTACCTCCCTCTTGCTACATGTACTACATCGGTTTAAATACTTAAATAGTCTAACATACATTAACAACTTGTTAAACGTAAGAAATTGTAGACGTTCGGGTATTTTGTAGTATACTAGGTGTATTACACCTGTGTATTACATCTTGTGTATCAGTACATAAGGTGTTCGTAAAATCGTAGTTGTTGGGATTTCGAGAAGGAAATTGGATCGCGTCACAGGTTACTATTCGGATCGATGGACCAACAAATTTCGCGTCGTTTTGCGAGTGAATTCTGTAAAATTCGACGGGTTGTAAGGCCGTCTCGCGATCACGTAATGTTGCCAGCCAAATTAATATTGAGCAACTGTTTCAGTTTGCACGAGCAAAAAGAGGGTCGTGGTTAGAGTCGAACGATAGACTCCTGTACAACGAGAGGAATTAAACTCTTGATGATCTCGATAAATAGGCTCTAAGATTCTCTATTCGGCGTTTCGTAGAGAACTGATTGACGACTCGATTAGAACTGGTCTCTCCGACGATTCGAAAAGAACTCAACTCTTCGACGATTCTAAGAGAACTCTGCTCCTCGATTTTCCTAAGATCGGTCAAGTTTACTACTTGATTGATCCTTGCTTGCTTGACGATTAATCAGTGAGTTAATCAGTTAGTTGATTCTCGTTAACCAGTTGATTCTAATTAGTTAGTTTACGGAATTGGAGTTAAGGATTGAGTCCTTATGGAAGTATGTATATATATGTTCTTAACGTCGATTGTTTATCCAACCTTTGTTTCTTAATGATTGAAACCTCACTAACAACTATTCCTTTTCGTCATTCATTTTCGGTATTCATTTTCGTAGTTTATTATTATTTTTTTTTTACATATCCTTACTGCCGTTACCTTTCATCGTTTATTATTCCTGTAGCGTCCTACCGTATTGAATCCCTTCGACTAGTTGTAATAATAAGGATCCAGAATTTGTGGTCAAAAGAGAGTGTTTATTTATAGAAAAGTATAGAATAATTATATTGGAGACGTTGAACGGAGTACCGTTTCGAACAGGCGTTTATATGTGTAAGTAAGATGTTTCAAGGATCGGTGTCGAAGACGAACTGATTTCTCGAATTTGATCTATGTCGTGTCTCGTCGTGTCCTGTCCGGTGTTTTCTCCAGTTTAGTTCTGATCGGGCAAAATAAACGTTGGTGGCGGAAAAGTAAAGATTTTTAATTGGACAGAGAGTGTGACGGAAGGACCTTTGGCTAAGGAGTAGGAAACTGTCAAGGAGCCGATTTTTGATGGTCAATGACGTGATTTATAAGTGGTGTCCGTCCGTCGCTTGTTGGGTCTGTCACACGTGGGTCCCATCTGTCGAGTCCGGTACTGGTAAAATTCCTAAACTTTGCTTTACCTTTATAAACTTAATCCGCTAGAACGGCGGTGAGGCACATCTAACCTCCGGAATTGCAATCGTAGTATAAAATACAAAATAAACCGTTAGGTCCGTTAAAAGTGTAAGCCTTAGAATAAACATCATGTTATAAACACGTTCTCCGGGACGGAACAATTCCTTTGCTTCAATGCATTGTTGATATTCCTTTCTTTCCTAGTTATTGTTATATCCTATCTCGCTTTTATTACTCCCACGTATCATTCATTTTTGTTACTCTTCTTAGTCATATTGGAATTCTTTTATGAGAATTTTTATTCTTTTTCATTCGACGTTTAATATTCGCATTCGGGACTTCAAATTTAAAGACACAAGAGCTTAGTTATACACTCAGATTCATGAACAAACGGAACTGGAAGAATATTGTAAACAGACCATCATACTTTGGGCTGAAACAAATTTAAACAAGTATTCGACATTTTTTAATGAAGTTCATTTGCATTGACAAATACGATATTATCGTTTATTTGATAAATAATATTCCGTTCATTTGTTGAATGACTGTTTCGTGACAGTACTTTAACGGTACCTTCTTTTATCTTACACATACACGTAAATGAACAAAAGTTTAATACTGTAAATTATACGTATTGCGAAATACTATGAAGCACTACATACACGTAAATGAACAAAAGTTTAATACTGTAAATTATACGTATTGCGAAATACTATGAAGTAGACAAAAGTATACGTAATTATGTATGTAACAAGATGGGTGCAGTTCTGTTCTACAGTATAATGTATATACATATCTCTGTACGTACCTATATGATTAGAACAAGGTATTCATACTGTTGGATATGACCATATGAACATATCGTTATGTTGGATATGAAACTAAATCCATAAGACAAACCTAAATATATAATAAAAAAAAGTTGTAATTCTTTTATTCGAAAATTTAAAGAAAAAGAAATAAAATAAATGGTAGAATTAGGAATTAGAATTAAAAAAATAGGAGAAATAGGAATTAGAAAAATAGAATAGAATAAGAATTAGAGAAATAGAATAGAATTAGAACTAAATATTCCGATATTATGTTTAAAAGTTTTTTGAATGCTGCAGCACACTATCCTAAAATTGCTATATTAATTAAAAAGAGAAGATTTACAAATTCTCTAAACTTGCAAGTTTTCTAAAGAAATACAGATTTTTTGTGTATTCACAGAAATAATCACAAGTCGAAGAAACGAATTATAAGAAATAAGTAGAATTTAGGATTATTTCGAACTCTTAAATGGTTCAAACACTTTGAAAATTTAGTAACATACGACTAAGAAAAACACGAACTAACATTTATAGAGGAATAGTGAATTAACACTTTTTATTTGCTGTTTAATCGTTTCCATAAATAAACCTGAAATTGACATAGTGTGTGATCATTTTTTTTCTTGTTAATAGAGTAATTATGCAACATCAGTTATAGATACTCACTTACTTTTTACATAGTTAAATTTTTATTCTCTTTGAAAATTCACAGAAAGTAAAGAAATTGAAATCGATTATCAAATCGAATGTCAAAAAAATGTATTACAACAAAAGTGTAAGAATAAAAAATTTAACAGAAAAGATAATTAACAATTATAGAAAATGAGATTATTATGTCTATAATTTATAAATAAAAATGCCGTTTTCTGTTTATTTTTTCATATCTATATGTATTGAAAAAATTAATCTTTTATGGGAAATAAAGTTTATATTACTTGTACCTAAACGAAATATTATACAAAATATAAATTATACAGTATATAAAAATTGCATAGTATTCCAATACAATAGTTCGTTATAATAATTGTATAGCAATTTTTACTCTATAGTTTTTCATAATATTTTAATTAATCTATAGCCTTTACTTATATAAAATATTTTGTACAATTTTTATTATAAGCTTCTACTTTAGAGTAAATCTAATCAAGACTATGAAATTTCGAAATATCATAGAATTTTCAAAAATGCAATTACGAATTCAATATTATATATACTTACACAGATTCAATAATTAAATATTGGATGTCCCAAAATTCAGGCAACTAGTAATTTTGCTATGAAACACAGATTTTTAATTAAAAATTGTAAATATTATTCAACAATAAAGACGCGTTGTTTTTTCGACTAGCACGCCATTTTTAATAATCCTGAACTGTCGGCTATCACACTGTCTTTTATTTCCCGTTGGCAACACAATTTACCGCACAAATAGCGCAAAATTCAAATTTTGCATGAATTTTAGGACAACCTATGTTATAGTTTCATTTAAAAAAGGGGAAAAAGAAATATTTGATACGTTCTGCTTTTACCTTAAAAATTTAATTGTTATTACATAATCTGGTACAACATCAATAACCACAATAATCATGATAACCACGCTATAATATTATAATATCCGTCAAAAATAAAGAAAAAGGCTAGTAAAATGTTTAAACTTAAAAAATACAAAATTGCGTAATTTCTAGACAATAACATATATATATCAAATTATGCAATAACAATTAAATTTTTAAGGCAAAAGCAAAATGTATTAAATATTTCTTTTTCACATATATATAATAAATACAGAGGTTTCATCTCAAATAAATAATAAAATTTCTTTAATTAACAAAATCGAAGTTATGAAATTAATTAACAGTCGATCTGTTATCATAAGTTTCGACTAAAGAAACTGATATAAACTTACCGAGTATTTTGATAACGTTTCATTCCTGTAATTCTGGAAATAACCAATGGTTCCACCTTCGTGCAAGGAGATATCCAATTTCGTCGGAGGGTAAGCACCCATGAATGGTGGCATGAGCGAAGGTGGGTAAAACGTGGGATGAGTTTCCGACATTGCCCTGTTACCCACCATGGATATTTTACCTCGTGCAGTGATTGAAGAAAAATTTCAACTTCTATATTTTAACACATTTTCCGAAGAGGTTATCAATCGAGTAATATCTTTCGCAAACAAATGAACACAAATTGTTATTTTTTGCATATTCAAGTAATTAAATGGTAACCGAATATATTTAATAAAATGAGAAATAACCGTGAAATGTTTAATCGGACCTTTTATTTTTGTTTTTTATAAAATTCAACGTCAAATTAAAGTATGAGATTTTACAGAATTACTTTCATCTCGCTAATGATGAAAATAAAAGTGATAAATTTGTGGAAACGTTATTTATCGAATTACATATGTCACGAAAATAAGTATTGACACACCTGGTTTTTAAAGATATAAAGGAGTAAAAATTTAAAATAAAACAAAATATCCGATTCATTTTTTCATTAATCATAACTACCGAGTCATTAATTTTAGAATATAAAATATTCTTTAACTAATTACATTAGAAAGAAAATCATTTATTTTCTTCGTAATATAATTAATTAAAAAATAACTTATGCAATCTTATAACATTATAAATTCGGTAATAAATATTTAATTGGTTATTCTGTCTTTTCCTACGATTTTTAAGCATTTATATCGTCGAAAACCAGGTATGCCAACACATACGTTCGTGGCTGTATATATAATATAAAAGTATGTAGTATAGAAATATAAAAGTTATATATAATATAAAAGTTAATTATAATATTAAAGTTCGTAGTATAAAAATTGTTGTAATTTAATATACAGTAGTATACAATAATATTGTAGGATTTTTTCTAAATTAATCCTATGCAGACAGAGATCTGCGCGTTTAATAAACAACTCCTTTTTAATAACAAAACAGGTTTATTTAATTAAGGTATTACACTAAGTTCCTCTCAGTTCTAACTCTGAAACACACGATTCTCTATTCACTACGTCTCGAATATACACACCTTCTGCTTTCTACCTTCTCTACCTTCTGCTTTCTCTGCGCCCTTGCACCCTTATTTAAAGTCTAACACTCTCTCTTTTCATACGCAAGCTCTCTTCGTTGATCATTCATTTCCCACGCAACCTCACTTTTGGTTGGCCAGGTACTTCAGACACTCGGACGCATTCCTAGACTTTCGTTCATTGTTTGCATTCGACCCAGTTATAAATATCTCATCCGCACAATCCTCGCACGTGGTCACCTATCCATCCACTCGTACTTGTTCCGTCGTGGAACAAAGAAGACCCGTTACGGTCTTCCAACAGCCAGGTCTTAGGGTCAAACAATTCGGCATCGGAATTTCCCGCTCCATGCCTTCAGCATGTTTGACTGCTTTACCTTTTTTCTTTGACTTCTCGTGTCGCGGAACACGAGAATCCTGGAAATTCCTAATTTAACGAAATTAGGCGACGGCTCTTAAGACTTGGCTGACAATAGGCCTGAGGGCTCTACGTGGTCCGCACACGTTGGAAACCTCAGGCCCTCGCTAGGGATAACAAACGACCGATGGGGTCACCAGCGCGCGGGTGGACCCCAGGTACCCCACCTTGGAGGAGAGGGTTTCCTCCGCTATCGTTGCTTTTTGGGGGAACCTTCCCTTTCTCCAAGGTCATCGATTTGCGAACCAAGGGAACGCCCTTGGTCAAAAACAGCCAATCATATTTGGCGAGCTCCCGATTTTTCCTAAGGCCGATCTTAGGAAGATCGAGGAACTCAGTTCCGTACAAGATCCGAGAGACATGGGTTCTCTCAAAGACACTTCCTCTCGAAACATCGAACACACCGGTTCCTTCTAAACTTCTTCCTTTCGACACGTCAGAGACGACGGTTCTCTTCTAACACGAGACGATTTTCGTATCTCCTCGTTAAGTCGACGAGATAACGTGTCGCGTCGAACTGTCCATCCACATCGGGATATCTTCGCGCCTTACAACCGCGAAGACGAATTATTTCGGCGAAAACCACGCGACCAGGAAGATCAAGGGAACGACGCGATACCCCCTTGATACCTCCAACATACTGGAGACATCGTCCTAATCGTCTAATTGTAAGTCGAAGCCGATGTCGCTGTTTATTATTCCTGCTACGTCCCGAACACTGCAACTCGCTTGGGGAGTTTCACGGGGTAGTAAGGCCCGTTTACGTTAATGTGGCAATGTTGCTGGCATGCGGCCTAGTCTAAATTAATAGAGCTAGGCCTGGTTATGGTTGAACTACAGAAAGTTCTATAGTACACTGTTTCCTGCGCTGAGTTGATAGTGGGTCTTGGATGATAGTGTGACGACAGCCCACATGAATCACCAATAGAACTCCACAGTCCAAGATGCAACCCTGTGACGGCAGCCAACACGAACCACCATCCGATGGACTAAAGCTCCAAACTCCGAAATACAACCCCTTTCGAACCGCCTAGGATAAGATAACAGGAATGTATATATATCCCGACCGCAAAACCCGAATAAAGTTAGTTTTTCTCCACCTCTATATACGTTCACTTCTCTTACGTTATATGTAGGAAAGGATTTCAGTGAAACTATTGTGGTATCGCAGGATCAGTGGGTCGAGCGTATTATCTAGAGTGCGTGCGGAAGGACGAATGACCGTGCGCTAGGATCGTGTGGATGGGATGTTTATGAATGTATCGGATGAAAGTGGAGAGTGTCTCTAGGAATGCGTTTGAGTGTTTGGGCTACGTGACCCGCTGAGGGTAAGACTGCAAGGAGTGCGTGGGAAAGTGTGATTGGGAAAGAGAGAATAGGTATGAAAGAGGATAGAATGTATGATTTCAAACAGGGATGCAAGGGCGTGAAGCGGGCAGTATGTAGTATGTCGTAGTATGGTGTAGTATGCAGTATAGAGTATGTTGCAGTATGTTAGAGTTTGTAGTAGAGTTATTAGAAGAGAGTTGTGAAGAAAGAAGTTGTTAGTTATAATTGTGTTATTAGTTGTAGTTGTAAAAGTTTAGTTGATATATATATATATATATATTCGTAGTCTTTATCGTCACCGCACATTGTATTATTATTTTATGTTTAATAAATAGTTTTATATTATTTAACACCCACACAATCTCTACACTATGCTCTTTACTTCTGAGGAACTTCTTTATTCAACGTATGCGGGTCGGATAGTGCCCCAAAAACACATCCCTCGTTGTTTTATTGGGCGGGTCCCCTCTCCATCGCCTTGTCTTCGCGCGTCCGTAGCCTCTTCCACTGAGCTCCAGTCCAGACGTCCCAGCTTGGCGTCTAGCATCCCTATCTGTGGCTGCTGTCCTTGGTCCTCGGCGAGGCCTTCCTAGAACTCCAACGAAGAGCTTTCCCCCGCCGGAAGACAACGGGCAGCAGTGAAAGTTGCCCACATATACCTACTCTACGGATAGGATCTCGTAAAGAGGTCTAGTTTATTCTTCATCGCTACAAGTTAGTTCCGTGACAATAGTATGGTCGTGATGATTGTCCGGTCTTCTTGGGATTTTTAGAACTCTCTCGTGACTGCTCTGTCGGTGGTTTTATAAGCTTCGTCTGTCTACTGATTGGTTGTGAATAATATTGGGCGTGTGTGCTAGTTTCGACGTCCTGCTGTGTTGGTGGAAGTTTAAATAATTTGGGTCCTTGTTACGGTTTACCCAAGCGGTAGTTCAGGTGACAATGAGTATATACAAGTCACAGGACACTGATAATAAGGACATAAAACAGTCCTCCACTTGTCCTGGGACATTGCGGTCCTAGGCCCGCAACAATTCCCTTACTAGAGTCCTTCGTTGCTCGCAACCCCACGATATTAATATTAGTAGTATACAATAAATATTTTAAATTAACCCCTTGACTACGGTAGATTTTGATATGCAGCAGTCGTACCATACGGCAGGAATTGAGTTACGATGTGCGCCATTTTTGTGAAAACAAGCGGCCTCCGTGTCACAAACGCAAAATTTCCAAGCACCTATAGGCGCCTTTCGTGTCACAAACGCAAATTTTCCAAGCGCCTATAGGCGCCCTTCGTGTCACAAACGCAAAATTTCTAAACGCCCATAGACGCTCTCCGTGTCACAAACGCAAAATTTCTAAACGCCCATAGGCGCCCTTTGTGTCACAAACGCAAAATTTCTAAACGCCCATAGGCGCCCTCCGAGTTACAAACGCAAAACTTCTAAGCGCCCATAGGCGTCCTCCGTGTCACAAACGCAAAATTTCTAAGCGCCTAAAGGCGTTCTCCGTGTCACAAACGCAAATTTTCCAAGCGCCTATAGGCGCCCTTCGTGTCACAAACGCAAAATTTCTAAACGCCCATAGGCGCCCTCCGAGTTACAAACGCGAAACTTCTAAGCGCCCATAGACTCCCTTTGTATCACAAACGCAAAATTTCTATGCGCTTATGGGCATCCTCCGTGTCACAAACGCAAAATTTCTAAGCGCCCATAAACGCTCATATTAGTCAAGGGTCATTATTAGATTAGTTTAATCTGTTGAATGTTCATTCATGTTAATGGATTAAATACCAACCATATCGAAGTAAAATAAAGTAAACTAATTCCTTCATTGACTACGTGTATTTATATTACATATAACAATAATTACAAATTTTACACATTATTATATAATATATAGAGAACTACATTTTATCAGTAACTCTTATTTAATTCGATAACAAAATAAAGTTCCCAAATCCAAAAAGAATTTCGATTTCACGATCGAGTAAATTCCTGCTATTTCATGAATATTTGTATGAAATCAAATTTTATTTTGGTTATTTTTCTTATTCATTATTTTCTGATAAACACATCGCATAATTGGCAGACAAAGGAAGAATAACAGCTTTAAGTAAAAATAGCCGACCTCGTAAGATAACAATGGAAACAGATGGAAAAATCACACAATTGTCAGAGTGGACCATTTTTCACTTTTTCAGAGGTAATACATCAATTAAATTTGTGAAACGAGTAAATGAATAAATTCTAATACTATAGATCGGCGTTTGACAGAAAACAGTCTTCTCAGTCGCACTGCAACAAAGAGAACATTGATATCGGATAGAGAATCGAGATTAAACGTCAGATAAGTGTGAAAAAGATACTGCGAAGCGAAGCAAATTAATTTTATAAACAATAATTTAATAATTCAGCAATATATAATAAAACAAGGTAAAAATAAAAGGAATATTTTAACTAATGCGATACAAATCTTTATCTTAAGTTAGAGACTCACTAGTGTGAAGAAAGTGCGCTTGTGCAACATGTTTCTTGACTCTTGCCCATAAGTACATATGAAAATTAAAAATAGAATGAAAAGATAATGTCTCACGCGTCAATAAACGATAAATTCTTTCTCGAATATCTTATACAAAGTGAATATTTATTTTCAACCTACAAGGTGTTTCACGTAATACTTTTCACGACTTTTAAAGCACCCGTAGCAATCTGACGAAAAAATATTTGAAGCAAAAGTTGATCAGTTTTCGATCGGCCAAAAATTTCAGTGAAAAGATTTCAAAAGAATTCTTCTTTCCTGAAAAATTTGTGGTCGCCTTCATTTTCCGAAATGGCACTTCGTATTTTTCATTTAATAAAATCGCAACTCGTATCAACACGAATTCTGCGATCTTGTACGATACTTTATACATGACCTTGAGATGACCTTGAAGAAAAAAAGCAAAATTTTCAACCAAAAACGATTTATCCTTACAATTAGAACTTGAAATTACCCTGAACTCGCGTATGTAAAATAATCGAACGAAAATGATTCTTATTAAGGTTTATAACAAATTAAAAACTGATCGATGCTTGTTTAAAACGTTTTGTTACTGGAGGTGCTTGAAAAATCGTGGAAGGTTTTACACCAGACACCCTGTATATATCTCAGGAGATAAAGAATATAGAAAAATTCACAAAGGATGTGAATAGAGAAAAGACCAAAGAATTCTAAATGCAATAAAAGACAAAACAGAGTTATTAGAATTATTATAGGAATAGGCATTAAAAATAAGATGGAATGTAAGAACACTGAAAATTAAGATAAGATTAAAATTAAGATAAGTCATCTGTAGCCGAAAGGCAAAGGTTATAATAAACTAAACTAAACTAGAAAAATTCACAATACTGTTATTTTGTTTTTTAACTTTTGACGGTGAGTGTACCTACGTTTTCTTCTTTTCACTGATTTCTCATTCGTCTTATTTCGTCATATTTCTCATTCGTAAATATGTAAATAAAGAATCTTCGTCATCGTTCTTCCTTGTACTGAAATATTGTACGCTATTTCCCTAGTTAGGTTAATCAAGCATGATTTCGCGTCGTTTATGGCTAACATCATGATTGCTGGGTATAGAAGCTAATCTAGGTTAATGATTATATCCCTCAAACACTTGCTTAATTGGCTTAATCAACGCATTTGTGGAATATATCCAAGATTCTCTCAACTTAGATCGTCAAGGGATAAGCATGAGCCTAAATCAATATTGGCCAACCTACACGTGCCATAAGTAGCATGTACGAAAACTTTATTGGTATACGAACTATTTACAGATAATCTAATTTTCCAAGCTCAATCCAATTTTCTCTTTTAAGGAAAATTTTTATTTTCTAAAATTCTGAAACGTTTTCCCGATGCGAAATAACTCGAATGCGAATCCAGCTCGATATTAGTAAAAATGAGAAAATATAGACCAGATATAAATCTCTTGACATCAAATAACATTAAAAATTGTATTAATAACTATAAATATTTTTATGTAATTACATTTATTAAAGGTAGTTATTATAGTCGTCGATTGTAAGTTAATTTTTATGCAAATTTATGGAAATTTAAGATTATTCGAATAAATAAAGTTTATCCTACATGTCAAAAAGTTAATGAGGTAAATTAGATTCTTGAATTTTTGACATGCAAACGTAAAAAGGTTTTCTTTACTGATTTAATCCTCCATGATGATTATTATTTATATTATTATTTATTTATTTATTATTTATTATTATACTTATGATTTATTATTATGATTATTGTTTATTACTATTATATTTATTATTATGATTTAAAATAATTTTAGTTTTCACAAGATGACATACACGATTTAATTAATCTGCATATATAGGTTTATGATCGTTAATTTTAATCAATTTAATACATTTTTTTATATTTAAGAAAAGAATTTTGCTCACAAAGAGTCTAGCTGTTTCTATACCTCTTTATTTCAAGGCAAAGAATAATCACATTCACAAATATGCTTTAACAATAAATAGTAACAGCTGTGATATACTGTTATTATATACTGTTATTATTAAGCTATAAAGCTTAATCAGAAAATCGTTACATTCTGAAAATCATTGACTTATTTTTCTCTCATTGTCAGTTATTTCGCTCTATATCACATATAATATTAATAATTTTATCATTGACTAAAAATGAGATAAAAATACATATCAGCAATTTTCATTAGCAATAATTAATTACAATTTAACTACAAATTTTCCCATTATTGTAGACATAGGTATTCTTATCGTTGGACATACAATTATAAATGAATTTCAGGTTTATGTCCCATTGCTTGATAAGTTCCATTAAGGATTTAATTATGATTAATTGATGACTATGTCTCCTTTTAATCATTCGTCTAACATCGTTTAATTAAGCATCATCTGTCTTTCTTGTACCAAAACAAAAACAACGAACGGTATAACACATTCGTTTCTGCCAAATATAACTTATCTTTCGATATAATATAATTGATTACGATAAGCATTTATGACTATTAAGCACGTGCGTTATCGTACAACATATTAATAGCAAATGAAATTGTATTTGCAAATCAAATATATTAAATAGTACGAAATATACGATATGTCATAGATATCCTTGAATGTTGATTTCTAAATGAAATTTTTCTAATGAAATTTAAAATACAATATCAGTGAAAATAAAACGTATTCGCAATTTTAACACATTTTGGAATAATACTTGATTATTTAATATAAATGTATTTTTAATGAAATATTATCCTCTTTACAAATCAAGCCGAATTTTAAATTCGACAAATAGTATTAACAAATCTATTTGTAATAAAAATATAAATTAAAAAGGAAATAGCAATATTTTTAATTTTGTTATAATTCCTTTAAATTTTACAGCATGGTACATTTACTCCGTTTTCGTCAAGTGTACTCGTCGTCGTTTAAAAATAACTAGACACATAATTCTAGATTTTATATATATTATATTTCCAAAGATAATAACAAAAATATAATCAGATAATAATAAACAAAAATTAAGTAAATTTTAAACTAGTTTTATGAAACTGCATTATACTTCTTCCTGTATTCCCGATATACAAAGCAAAAGAGTAAATACAAGAATTATCTTTATATTATATAAACTAACTGAAGAATAATAACGTATCACGTAATAATCACAAATTTTATAATACTCGCAATAACATAATAATCGCGAATCCGATAACTACGAATTACACAATAATACATACTGAAAATATCTGCATATGTCACTTCGTTTTATTTACACTGTTTTCACGTTATACTGCGCACCAATTGTTTCTTAAAAAAATTCTTGTGTCACGAGATTTGCCATGTAAGATGCTGCGATGGAGTGACAGATTTCAGCAAATACGCACGTATTAACAATAATAATAACAGTGACAATTTATTATTGTATTTTTAGACACAGATTTTACGTCACGTAGATTTTACATGCGAAGCATATCATCCTTAGAGTGATGACGTTTATCAAATTGACTCTGTAGCGTCCTTTGGCACATACATGCGAAAAAATACTTGACGTGCAGAAAAGGGGTTCAAGAGGATGGAACTACGTAGCTGTTTTTGAGAAAGCCGTCTTTCATTTTAAGCTAAATTCAAAGATTTTATGACGGCACGTATTGCTACCCTTCGGACTTAGTCCGGGCCATAACAGCTTGTGGCGGCAAAGATTCCGCCACTTAGGAGCTTTAAAAGCTCCTAAGACAGAGGACCCAGAATCAGTTCGTGTCCTACGACGCCGAGATTATTGTCCCGGCCGCCGCGACGAGCGCCGGCATGCGCAGTGCGAACCACCACAGTTCAATGGGGCACTTTTTATTTCAAAGTATCTTCTAATTAGCGGTTATATTCAAAATGCACTAACTGCCAATTTTCATTGAATGTTGTTCAATGTAGTTTAAATAGTTCAAGCGCTCCGATCACCAATGACCACCGTAGCGTCACAGGAGAAACCGTGGCTGGTCATATATGACTAACGTGGCAGTTAAAGTGTTAACGTGTTAAGAGTTCCTAGTGAGAGTTAGTCGTGAGAATTGCGAGTAGCGTAGAGAGCTAGATTTTAATTAATATAATGAATATTATTAAGTAAAAGGGACGCTTTGTTCCCACTGTACCCATTCCTACACTTCTTCCTTCGTTTTATTATATGGAATTTGATCAGACAGGACAGTTCATTGTCTAATTTCCTATATTCCTTCAATAATTGTCTAATTATTCTAATTAATATTAGCGGATGACAGTTACGACTCGGCTGTGACCAAGATCAGACTGTGCACGCAGGTTTCTACAAGGCTCCAGCTACGAATGGATCACAAATCCCCAGAAAATGTAACAATCTGTTGAAATTTGTCACCAACATGTGGATCACACGCGTGTACGTAAACTCCGTGCATCTCACCCTGAAAGAGGTGTGGCGGCTAAGATTCCGCCACTACGTCCATGCAAAAGGAACAGGGACATTAGGGTCGAGGGTGCACCGGGTACGTCCACGCAACATACCAGCAGTCGCTGCAGGTCAACAGGCATTGTCCCGCGGATGGCATTGGCTATCGTCAATGTCATGCCGGGGATTAGCCTGGGACCGGGCAACGATGTTGCAGACCAACGGTCGTCTTAATTTACGACCTCTTTGGGCGGTCATCGCGACTTTCCCGCGCGAGGGCGGTTCCCGCGTAAACCTTTCCCGCGAAAACTTAGTTTTTCCCGCGCGCGTGTTGGCGGTGTTTTTTCTACCCCTTCCGTGAACACTCGACCGCTTTAAAAGCTCCTAAGTCAGAGGACCACGGACAGTTTAAAACCTTCTACGACCCGCAATTATTGTCCCGACTGCCGCGACGAGCGCCGACACACTTATTGCGACCACTTCAAGCCCATATGGGTACCATAAAGCCTCGGGGAATTCTCTGAAGGGACCAAGGGACCGCAGGTGATCTTAGCCACCTACCTGCCGCGGACAACGGACCCATGAGGAAATCCCCCTACGTCACCAAATTTCCGCAACCGCTCCCGCATTTTTCCAAAAAACGCGCCAAGGTCGCAAGAAATAGGGGGAGCAATTAGTTCCACGGAAAATACCTGATTGGTTAACGAATCGAACTCGGCGTTAATCAATTAAAGTGTCTCCCGCGCTTTTAAGGAGAGCTTTTAAAATCGGAGGAAGAATCCGCCAGTATATTCCGAGCGACGAGCTAATCACGATCTCTTGCACTAAAAACCTTGTAAGATACAAAGAGATAAATAAAGTAGAGAAGGTGTTAACTCGACGTATTCGTGTGTGCTCCTTTACCGTAACACATTCCCACAACTCCTAACACTAGTGATGATATACGTCAGATTGACACCGGTTCGCCAGAATAGCAATGACTGGATGTCAAATTGACTCCGTATCGATAGAATATATGTAGGATCGGTTTGGGTAGATCGACTAAAGCAGCGCTGTTTTACTTCTTAATAAAATAGAATAAGCTTGTACGTAGACTAAAGGCTATGAAACAAGAGAAATTCGCTATAGGTACGTTCGACTTTGACTTATTACTCAGATACTGACACTAGCTTAAGAACTATTAAAGACTGAAGACTGTTAAAGACTGTAGACTGTTCATGACTGACGACTGTGGAGACTCGAGCTGCCGGTGCCCTTGCACCCTTATTTAAATCATTCATGCCCAGGCTTTCCTTTCCAATCATGCTCCATGCCATGCAACCTCGGTGGACCAGGTACTTCAACCACTCTGGACGCATCCCTAAACTTTTACTCGATTCTATCATAAACATTTCTTGCAGTCAATCCTCTTGCACACGGTCACTTTCATTCTAAGCCCAAATACACTTGGCATTCTTTCAGGGCCGTACTTATTCCAATCCCACATATATTCCATAAGACAAGTAGAATATAGGATGTCCCAAAATTCACGCAAGATTTGAATTTTTCGCTATTTCTGTGATCAAATATTACCAATGAAAAACAAACAGCGTGGCAGCTGACAGTTCACGGTTATTAAAAATGTAGCGCTATATGAAAGAACAACGCGTTTCTATTGTTGAGCAATATTTACAATTTTTAATTAACCCTTTTCACTCGAGAGGCGACCTTCAATTGCCATTTTAACACTTGAACTACCAACCCAGTGAAAATGACTGATCCCAGAATTTTCCTGTTTGCAATCACCGAACACGTACATCTGCTTTAAGAATAAAATTGGTATCAACTCGTTTTAAGAAGGAACTCTAATCAATGTATTCACTCATATTCATCGTATCGCTGAAATTACTATAATCTGTGCACGTTATAGTTAGGTACCCGTTAAAGATCGGTAGTTCTAATGTTAATCAAATTTTGAAGTTCGATATTAATTAAAACATTTGTCGCGTCGCGTCGCGATCGTAATTCTCGTATTTCCGACGGGTTGTAAGGCCATCTCGCGACTACGACACGTGTTGCCCGCCAAATTAATATTGGGCAACTGTTTAAGTTGTGCGAGCGAAAAAGAGTCGTGTCTTCGACGTTTCGAAGAAAACGTGGCGTGTGGTTGATTTGAATCGGTTAGACGGAGTTTTTGAAGAGAACCGACGTCTCTCAAATTTCGTACCGAAGTGTTAGGAGAGAACCCGTGTCTCTCAGAGCTCGTGCAGAGATCGGCCTTAGGAAAAATCGGGAGCTCGCCAAATACGATTGGCTGTCTTTGACCAAGGGTGTTCCCTTGGTTCGCGAATCGGTGACCTTGGACAAAGGGAAGGTTCCCCCAAAAAGCAACGATAGTGGAGGCAACCCTCTCCTTTAAGGTGGGGTACCTGGGGTTCACCCGCGCGCCGGTGACCCCATCGGTCGTTTGTTACCCCTAGCGAGGGCCTGAGGCTTCCAACGTGTGCGGACCACGTGGAGCCCTCAGGCCTATTGTCAGCCAAGTCTTAAGAGCCGTCGCCTAATTTCGTTAAATTAGGGATTTCCAGGATTCTCGTGTTCGGCGACACGAAAAGTCAAAGAAAAAAGGTAAAGCATTCAAACAAGCTGAAGGCATGGAGCAGGAAATTCCGATGCCGAATTGTTCGACCCTAAGACCTGGCTGTTGGAAGACCGTAACGGGTCTTCTTTGTTCCACGACGGAACACATTAAATTCACGATAACGTAATAGCGTGGAAGGTATTGAAATTAAATAATTCTACGTGTTAATTATTATACGATGTTCTATTTACTGTTGTGAAAAATATATCGGCTTTATGGTAGATATTTAAAATAAGATGTGTCTTAACGTATGTACAAAAATCAATCTCATAGGAGAAATAGATATATCTTTAAACTATGTGTCAAAGAGATTCTTGACAAGCGTGAAGTGTTTATTTTATGCGCTAGATAAGAATTAGGGGACCAGGACGAGCTGCAATCGCATACACTTTTTCTTCACTTTAGTTTTGACTCTCCATGCGAACAGTCAGAATACCTAAGATACACCTTTCTGAGTATTGCGACGGCAATAATACTTGGAGGACGCGCCTCGCCATCCTCCTTGAGGATCAACAAATTATAAAACAAGACATCGGACGATCGTGAGAAGTCGAAGACGTAAGACGGTTTAGAGAAATCAAACAGAACACATCGGATGACGTTAGCGAGAATTCACACAGAAAACATCAGGCAGTTTTGGAGTTCAGACAAGACACATCAGACGTGAACTAGAACTCGAAGACGTAAGACGGTAGTTGGGAGAAGACGAGATGATAGAAAACGGAAGACGGAAGATAAGACGAAAAACGGCAGAGGCAGAGACGATACAGAACACACACCAATCACACATAAACGAATCATAATCGTGGAATGAAGTGTAAATACAACCACAACCTGCGCTTCATTACAACACCTAAGTGCTCAGTTTCTCGTAAAGATTCGGCACACTGAGAAAAGGGGCAACACAAGTATACTATCGCTGCCCCCTCCGCGTGGAGCTCATCTACATCCACGCGGTGCAACACTTAGGATAGAACAAAGATAGTTATTTCTTTTTATCCATAATCCCAATAGTAGAAAATCTGAGAATTTCTACTATTCTGCAATAAGAAAATCGTCGAATGCAAATCTTAAAAATCTGTTTTCTATCAAAATTACTTCTTGTGTGAATTTTGGAACATGCAATATTTCCATCTAAGGAAATGTCAGATTGACGTCATATACGTGGTCAATTTGACTTCAAGTCACCACTATTGATAGGGAGTCAATTTGACGTCGCTTAACCAATCGTGGTATGAAAATAGAAGTCACCACTTAAAGCTTAATCGTTTGAGGATACTAAACACGATGCCAAGTATCGTGTCATTTCGAGCAGCTTTGCGCAATGCGCGGCTCTTACCGTATCTCGCCTTTGTGGCATACCGGCAGATGTTGGGCGCGATTTGCTCACTATCAATGTACAAACAGACCTGGTCTAACCAACGGAGGAATCAACCCAGCACAGGACTCCGTGTCAGCCGTAGGAGAACGCCCCGAGGAGGTACTCTAAGGGGCGATTGCTCTTGGGCCACTTCGGGTCAAGCTGAATATGATATCCAGACGTTGGACTCCATGGCCCTTATGCCACTCACTCTTCCGCACCCAGTGGCAAGCACCGTAGTGCAAGGGGACAAGCCACTGGGTCGCAAGGGCAACCTCGTGGAGGTGAGGTGAGTGGTCTTGATTAGTGTGGACCTGCCAACTTCATCGAAATTTGCCTCACCGCACGGCGGATTATTGATAATATCAGTTTCATCGTAGTTTCTGACTGGACACCAACGTCAAAACCCACAGCAATTTTAGCCCTCAATACGCGATGACAAATGATCTTGCTCGCAAACCCGGTGTTAAACTTCCAAATGTTCAACGACTAATTGTTGATTGGCTATTGTAGGATATTTTTAGGGTTCGAGAGTGTAGTGCAGAGTGTAGAGTGTACGAAGAGATTATGGTCAGGGTTGCGTCGCATCGCGATCGAAATTCTCGTATTTCCGACGGGTTGTAAGGCCGTCTCGCGACTACGACACGTGTTGCCCACCAAATTAATATTGGGAAACTGTTTAAGTTGCACGAGCGGAAAAGAGTCGTGTCTACGACGTTCGA
>NW_016913651.1:0-400 GCF_001483705.2 Eufriesea mexicana | reverse complement strand
AAAAGAGTGTAATTTGTATACATTTTCGAAGACGTTTATAATCATTAAGTTGAATAACATTTTTTAATCCGATATTTAAAATTTTCCAAGCCAATTGCCATCTATTTATTTGAGATTATTAGGAAGTTATTAGGAAGTAGAGTAATGTTCTACAATTTTCATAAATTTAATAATTCTTCCAAATGCTAATTCTATTTTTGCTACTCTAAAGGAAATATTATTCTTTTTAGACTGATTGATAACTAATTATCAGAATAATTTCTCCTGTAAGAGCATATAATAGAACATTCAAAGGTTCAAATTTCAATTATTAAAACACATAAACAAGAAAATCATTGTTTATCATCCATGTAAGCACAACTTTACTACAGTATCTCAAAATATGTATAATATGTATAAA
>NW_016913650.1:0-545 GCF_001483705.2 Eufriesea mexicana | reverse complement strand
TGGTCTAGTATGTCCTGCTTTGCTCTGGGGATGGCAGTAATAGTGGTCTCGTCACATTGTGCTCAGGTTGCGTACGTTTGGATATGTAATGCTTTCTTTGGTTAGGTTTGGGTTGTCTCGACTTCTCTGCTATACCATGAGATACTGTGGATTCCTGTGCTCCACTCTCCCCCAATATGCTCTGCTTGACTCTGTAGAGGCCAGCGATACTGGCCACTGCAAGATAGCTTCGATAATGCTGCGCTTGCTTATGACACGTTTGGTTAGGTTAGGATAGGACGACCTGGACTTTTATGGTGTACGCTGCTATTCATTCGATATCTGCGCTCTGCATTGCTGTACAAGCATCGGCTTTTCTCTGGGGATTCCAGCAACGTTGGCACTCACACGTTTGTTTGAGTTAGGTTACGTTTGGCTAGGTTAGGTTAGGTTAAGTTTGGATAGGGCAGCTTTCACTCTTGCGCTATACACAGCCATTCGAACGACATCTGTGCTCTGCTTTCCTTTACTGAAACGTGCACGACTCTGGGGAGACCAGCAATAGT